>NC_137608.1:46681925-46770812 GCF_963280865.1 Gymnoscopelus braueri | reverse complement strand
GGTGCATAGTGCAGGAAGAATCTGTCTGCTCCAATCAAGGCTGGTATTTCTCAGAGAGCGGCCATTTTTAAAGCTAACTAATAGCGGGCCGTTGGCCCTATAAATCACGGCAACACAGATAAAAATGAAACCATCACCAAGATGGAGAGGCGAGCAGCACGGCAGCACATCATTTCAATGCACTCTGTGTGTGGGAGTGTGTGTATGTGTGTGTGTGTGTGTGTGTGTGAGTGTTAGGGAGACAGATACAGAGAGCGCAGGGATATGTTAATGCCCTATTTTATACTTTGCCGTATGAAAATAGCCGATCTGCAAGCTCACAACGCTTCGCAGGTTGTATGTATGTACTGTATGTATTTTATTAATATTTAAACAGGGAAAAGTATAAACAAGAGCTTGTGACTAAATAATACTACACTGGATTCATTGGAACACAAGGTTCTTTTTTCCCCATTTCCGAAAGGTAACGGTTTTGGACAGCTAGTCCCTAGCCGATAGTGACGGTGTGGTAAAGGAGCAAAATTGGGTTTGCGTCGCGTGCGTGCGTGCATGTACGTGTGCACGTCTACAGATGCATGCCTGGCTCGTAGCATGATCGACGGCCTGTCTTAATGCCTATCTGTCTTGCTGCCGGAGCCGGCCGCGTTTCGTCTCCCTGCACCAACAACACCTGTTGGGTCCACAGCACACTTCTTTTCCCTCACACAGTGATGCTCACACCAGTCTGTCTTCACCCCTGTCTGGCTTTTCTTTTCTTGGACAGGGGCCAGGAATAGTGCAGCAGATAAATAACAACAACAAATATTTTGGGAGAATCGTTCAAACGGTGACACAAGTGTGTGAAATTTGGTACAGATCATCTTTGGAGGTCACTCTTCGGTTTTAAGAAACCGGGCCGCTCGTAAATCAAAGATGGCGGCCATTTATTTCAAGATGGCCACCAAAATTAGACAGATTTTGCATTGCAAGCCTATACCTTTGTGATGTCAATCACAAATAGCACTCCCATAGTATGTTTCTGGACAATTTACAACCACATTTATAACCATCCAATGTAAAACATTTCAAAAACAAAGGCTTCTAAAGCCACATTTAGATTGGTGGAAAGTAACTAAGTACATTTACTTTACGTGAGTGTTTCAATTTGTTTTAAATATTCTCCGCTACATATGAGGCAAAACTCATACTTTAATCCACTACAATACAAAACATAGCTTAACCACTGAAGTCTTCGGCTATTTTCGAAAAAGTGTGATACATTTTGAATTTATTTTGCACTTTTACGTTGATACTGCAAACATATTTTGTTGCCAAAACATTTGTACTTTTACTCAAATATTTAGTTTTTAATACAGGCCTTTTACAGAGTATTTTGTATTGCTACTTTTACTTGAGTATACGAGTACTTCTTCCACCACTAGGATTGATACATAAGACTTAAAATGCCTTTGTTCTTGTACCATATGTAGCAGCAAAGTGTAGACGGTGATATTCACACCACTCTTCACCCCATCGACTCTTCTTTTCTTTCTTTTTTTTTTGGACGGGCCAGGAACTCGTCTTCTGAAACCCACATTTAGACGGCGTGACACACAAAAAAAAAGTCATAAATAAATAAATAAATGCTCATAGTAGCGAAGCAGAACTCCCCAGCGACGTGATCCAGCCACGCTGCAGGGGCTTTTGATCGATGCTGCTGAATTTATATTCCGCTCTCCCAGAGTCCCAGAAGGCTGTTGGGTTGGGGGCGCCCCGGTGGCGGCACAGCCCACAGAGCCCGCCGCCAGATACGGACCAAATTGTGATAACCTGGTCTCAAAGTCAGTGCATGACCCCCTCTCATGGTCTCTCTAGACCAGGGGTCTTCAACAGGGGGTCCGGGACCCCTAGGGGGTCCTCAGAGCTACTATAGGGGGTCCGCCAAATCTTTGTGTGATAGGATTTCGTTTTTTTTACATTAACCACTTGAACCCTAGAATTCCTTTTTTTCTGAGGGGAACATTAGCCGAAAATAGCAGATCTACAAGCTCTCAACGCCTCGCGCTGCGAGGCGTTGAGAGCTTGTAGATCGGCTATTTTTGGCAAAGAGGCTATAGGTATAGAGGGAAAAAAAGAGCAGACTAAGTCAAATAAAACTTTAATCTTAAACACAATTTTATACAATATAGAGTAGGGGGTCCCTGCTTCATCTCTCTCTCAGCTAGGGGGTCCTTGGCCTGAAAACGTTGAAGACCCTGCTCTAGACCTGTGGGTCTTCAACCTTTTTCAGGTCACGGACCCCCCCACTACATATTGTATGAAATTATGTTGCAGATTAAACGTTTTCATAGATTTCATAGATAGCTTCATAGACTTGTTTGACATGCATTTCTATGAATGTGCTGGATTCATGCTATTGTGTATTTTCAGGCCTTTTAAACCCTCAATATTTAGTCAACTTGACCCTTGGCTCTGTACTTGGTCTGCTCTTTTTCCCTCTACACCAACTCTCTGAAAATTGCCGATCTACAAGCCGCTCTTGTAGATCTGCTATTTTCGGCTAATGTTCCCCATCACGCAAAGATTTGGTGGACCCCCTGTAGTAACTCTGAGGAACCCCTAGGGGTCACTCACAATGCGTTAGTGTCTAGCTGCCATTTTAGATTATTTTTTTTTCGGTTTCGAAAATATTTGCAGATACCGACATGACCAAAATAAGGAAGCCAGATTGAAATTGGTTTAACAACATTTAACAAAGCATCTGTCATTTTAGATTGTAGCTATATACAGTATAGCACCACACATTTTTCAGAAAACTCTCAGATTTAGTACAGTGGTTTAGTTCTTAAAAATAGCAGCTAGACAAGCTCACAGTGCGTCACTTTGTGCCACTTATACATTTGCTATGTAGATAAATCTAGAAACATTTTGAATAATTTTGATTTTTCTTTTTACACAAATCTTCTCTTCTGGAGGTCCTTGGCACAAAACATTTTCAGATGGGGGTCCGCGGCCAAAAAAGTTACTACTGATTTAGAAGGCATTTGTAGAATCGGCCTCAGGTCTTAATGGTTTAAACCGACGTCCCTCAGCAAATTGGATTTTTACAATAGCTACAAACTCAAGCTCTGAGCGGCGATTGAAGCATGAGAGATGATAGAGAATCATGCCTGAGCTCCACAGGGCCTTTCATCCCCCGACATAAATAAATCTACATCATTTCCGTCGTTCCGTTCAGATCTCTGCGTATTCAGCAGGACTCACTCAGGATATTGCCGTTTGATTGTTGACGCGCACTTCTCCGCGTAATGAAACGCCAAGGAGACATCTGTTTCGCTTGAGAAATAAATGGCTTTTTATGTCTGTAATTACGAGCCATTATTGCTTTCTGGCTGGAGAGACGGGAGACAATTTCTGCGGGCCCTTTTTGATCATGCAGCTGTGTTGAGGAACCTAGTTAGTTCACTTGGAAAGAAAATGAGAACGTCGGATCTGTTACTGAATTGAACCGAGTAAAAAAAAATATCGACTTTGTGTGATTTTTGTGCATTCTACGTGTAAGAGAGGATTAGCCAAAAGACACCGTCTTGGCATGTCTGTTTTTATGTGTTTGAGTGTGTTTTATAATGCTGTACAAGCTGTATGTCTCCTGTGGGTGTATATGATACACTCTGCTTTTGATATAGTCCCTTCTGGTCAATCATTTCCATGGGGATGTTTTTTCCTGGTCAGACTGAATTAAATAGATACATTTCCTTTTGGGAAATGTAGACTGATATGTGTCTGATATGTTTCATATTTATATTTGATAATATCACAATTTAACAAGTATATTAAACATATTAAACAACAATATGTTAGCCACGCGCTGTTCCCAAGTTTTCAAAATGTGGCATGTTTAATAGATAATATATAAATATATATATATATATATATATATATATATATATATATATATATATATATATATATATATATATATATATAGTATTTTAAAGTATATAGGGGCTTAAGTGGTTAAGAAAATGGTGCTCCTTGTGTTTTTTGTTTTGTTTTTAAATCAAACCCTTGTGGATACAAATGGATCTGTTTGTGGCAATGCACCTGTAGTGTGGTGATTAAGCTCGGCGTTCCTTACAGCCAGGGGTTTTGAGTGTGTATGTGTGCGCTGTACGTGCCTTCAATAGTTAAGTATATTTCCATTGCCTGCTGGGGACAGCAAGACATTAGCAGGGAACATGTTTATTAGCACAAGAGCACGGAATATAATAGAGCTACAATAAACCAGCATCTAAGGAGCCATCAACAGCTCACACACACACACACACACACACACACACACACACACACACACACACACACACACACACACACACACACACACACACACACACACACACACACACACACACACACACACACACACACACACACACACACACACACTCTAACAGAATGGTAATCAAAAGGCTGTTATGCGAGGCGGGTGGCCTCAGATTTCATAACTGCGGTGCTTGTTGTTCGCTCACGGACACCAGGCCTAACGCGGGTATACATTATTATTAGTATTATTGTTTTTTTACGAGTGCTAATTGGAGCCGGCTCTCAGTAAAACGGGAAGGTGTGATATTAATGACAAAGATTACTGACTCTTATTAGTAGAGGGACATGTTTAGACGGCAATGCAATTATGGATCACAGAGTCACTGGCACAGTGGGACTATTTTGGCTTGGAAGGAGAGATTAGGGGAGGGGGATAGAGAGAGATAGAGAGAGCACCCATTAATCAACATGGTTATTGATGGAGCTGTTTTTTCCTTATCACCCACACAAAGTACCAGACAGTTTCATAAAGGCGACAAAGAAAATTCAGACTCGGAGACAAGCAGCCATTTGGTTATAACGATTATATTCAGACAGAGAGACTGGGAAGGTTACAGTATCACAGGTATGGTAGGCATCATCGGTCGTGTCTCTCTTAAGTTGGACAGAGAAAGCACTGGACTTTAACAGCGTCCGTTAACATAAACATATGACATCATGGAAGACAGATCAAGCGTCCAGCCGTCGGAGGTGTAATCCTGCCATTGGTGGAGAGTGATGATGCTAGTTGTCGTCAGATGAAGATGATGAAGATGAGGATGGTAGATGATGAAGATGATGATGATGGTGTGACAGTTTATCTTTGGACAAACAGCGTCCACATGTCTCAAACAACACGTTGACCTCGGCTCTGACCGGTCACTGGTCAGTGGTGACTTCGTGACACTGAAAGAAGGGTTATGCATTGGAGAAGAACACCGAGATAGTGTTCTCAAAACAATTCCATATTGACATAACTTGAGGAGCCAACAGATAGCCACAGAAAGCCTGTAGCATAGACAGAGAGAGAATAGGAGGGTACAGATGCAACATTTAACATGACTGAATTAGGCCAATATGATACAATTTATATTAATTTGACATTTAAAGCAGGTTTATGGCACTAGACAAATTATGATAATTAAGATAACGAGATTAACTCTATCAGTTATAATCAACAATCACAAGTTCACAGGTGTTAAAGAGTTGGTGGTATTCTTTTTTAGTAGTTATCTACAAATTGCACTTGGATAAATAATAATAAAAATAGAGGGAAAACACATTCAAATATCAAAGCAAAACCATATCAAATAAATTATAAACAAAGTGTGTACTCCAAAAAATAAAGGCAGAGTGCCTCAGTCTCTTGTGCAAGAGGAGGCATCACAAAGCAGCAAATCCCCCGCTGGGGTGACTAAATGCGGGGTCACTCCGGGTTGAGTCTTCCCCGAGTTGAACCCTGCATCTTTTCACATAGGTTTTAATCTCTTTCTCCAGGGGTACACTCATGCACATAAGCTACAGTATGGCTTACATAAAGGGCTACGATACAACCATAGAAACCTGACATTAATTACATAATTAAATTAATCCTGTTCAATAAAAAACATGTATTTGTGGTACCTACAGTACTGCTATATGGTTAGTAATTTGTTTTTAACAGCACTATTCCAGTTGCTGTAAGATGTGTGAAATGGTCTGTTTACTCACAGTCTGGTAGGAAATGGTAAGTGTGAAAGCACGTTGAGAGAGAGAGAGAGAGAGAGAGAGAGAGAGAGAGAGAGAGAGAGAGAGAGAGAGAGAGAGATGCTGCATTCACGCCAGCAGTGACAAAAACTACACAGCTACACTATTGCATCAACTGTCATTGAAGTGTTGCTCAACACACTCGTTGACATCAGGCGCTCGTTTGTGTGTGGGAGCGACGAGCAAGACAAATATGAAACAAAATGTAAAGGCTTTGGTTAAAAAGAACAGGGAACTGGCTGACAGGTGGAAATGCATGTTTTCCCCATTACAAGCAAGGATTGTGTGGAGAGAAGAGGATTGGAAGTGGTGAAACCATAACATATTATTGATTCACAGCGTCATTGGTAGCCTGGCAAACCCTCCCTCCAGAAATCTCATTTGTATTTTATTCACTCCTGAAATCAAATGGAAATGAGAATTCCGGAGGGAGGGGCTTTACCAGGCTACATCATTGGAGCACTAGTGAAAGTTGAAGCCTGTTGCTTTGTCACTGGTAGAGAGAGAGAGAGAAAGAGAGAGAGAGAGAGAGAGAGAGAGAGAGAGAGAGAGAGAGAGAGAGAGAGAGAGAGAGAGAGAGAGAGAGAGAGAGAGAGAGAAGAACGAGAGAAAGAGAGATAGATAGATAGACTGCATGTCACATACTGAGGGACACACAAGCAAACAACACTGACTGTTATCTCAACCCAGTCTCAAATTACAAGTCACAGACTGGGTTGATTATCTTGACATGCACTATATCTTGACACAGACACACGCACGCACACGCACGCACACACACTCACACTCACACTCACACGCACACGCACACGCACACGCACACGCACACACACACACACACACACACACACACACACACACACACACACTGTACATTTGGATTGGAGAGAGAAGACATGCAGAGAATAATAAAAAATGGCTAAGTTACAAACATGCAGCATTTGTCTAGCCGGCCGTCCGTCCGTCATCTCATGACTTCATGAACAAATTAAGAGAACGAGTTTCAGGTGTGATGAATGAATAATAATGAACACATGAACACGTGCTTAAACTTGTTGGAGAGGGAGAGCAGGGAGAAAATGTAATACATTAAAAGGGCCGGAGCATGGAGTTAGTGGGGCAATTGAGCAGGAGGGGTAAGATAGATTCATCTACTTCTACCCCAATTGGAAGTTGATGAATATAGACTTAGTCTGTCCTTTGTGCCGGTAACCATGAAGATTTAGAACGAGGCACTTGATGGCCGCTTTTTGACAGCCCTGGAGTAACAACAATACAATAGCGCAAATACACGGACCCTGAGAGTCCGGAGGCTGTAGTGTATTATCACTAGTGTATGCTATTCAGCAGTTACACTGTAGGGTGCAGTTACTGTACTGTGTATACGGCTGACTCTGCAACGATATCGGTACGTGTATTTTTGCTTACTTAATTGCCTTGTAGCCTTGGGCAGAATCTTTAATGTGTGATATTGATTCTTCCTATATGACTGTATCTCACAGTATACTTTGCTCACTCTGTATCTGTAACTTAACTGCTGTGTTGCCTCCGGCACCTGGATTTCTGCCGTGGGATCAGTAAAGGTCTGTCTGTCTGTCTGTCTGTCTCTCTGTCTGTTCAAACGCCTCCTTTTACATACAATACTTTGTCGAATGATGCCGTCACATGCTGAAAATATATGTAGAAGCTCTTAATGAGTTGCGATGTGACGTGCTGTGAACTTCCGCATGGGCTATTTTTGCCATTAAACACCATCATAAGATGGATTATAAATTAAGCATTATTCACTCTTCACTGAGTGAAGTCATGAACACACGGATGAGTTGAAGTTCGCTCATTCTGTGTGTGCGTGACTGACTTACAGGAGTGTGTGTGTGTGTGTGTGTCTGTGCAACGTTTGATATTTCAGTCGTGATATAGTACTATACCCTCTGCTACACGTTCTGCTTTCCTGTCACAGTTTGTCATCCACGTCCGTCATCCAGTCATCTGGGGAGCGTCTGCAGACTGTTTATCTACCTGCCAGACATCTGTTCATCTGAATGTAGCACAGCATTTAGAAAGGTCAGCCGCTGGTATTTCCCTGCAACAATCCTGGCTAATGTCACACGAGAACACCTAGAATACGCGGCGAAGGATCAGGCACTCCTTTATCATTTCTAAGTCTTTGTAGAGGAAATGTGTGCTTTTCAGCACAATGGATCACAATTTTTGTGTAATCTGGTAATAATCAACCCCTATCTTGGGCATGTCATTAAAGGTGAAAAGCTTCAAACTTTTTCCCCCAAAAACATTTTTGAATAGCCGATCTACAAGCTCACAACACGTGAACGTTGACTATTGTTGCACGACACCGTTGTGTGACGAAGTATACAATAACGCGTAAAAAGTGGCGACGCATCAGTAGGTCCACATAGCAGCAGTTATGTGCATGAGGTTAAGGTGCAAAGAGTAGCAGCTTCACATAAGAAGGTGGTCCGTATAAGGCAACACTTCACAGGTAAAAATCCACATGGTAGATCCACGAAGGAAAGCAGTCCGCATAGGGGAACAAATCCAACATAAGGAGAAAACGGTTTGTCAAAGGAAAGTGTTTCAGTGTGGCAGCAGGCCAGCCTGGTGACAGGCAGTGTTGCCCCATCAGTCAATGGGGTACTCATGCGTTATGGTCTTTTAAGGTATGCGTTTACCGGGCTTTAGCCAAGACAAAAATCGAAAGACTCGCCATCTTCGGTTTACTTCCTGTATCTGCGTGAAGTAGGCGGAAGCCTGTTTAGGCGACCGGAAGCAGGTTGGAGTCTATTATTTCCAATGGAAGAGTGAACGTGAACACAGCTTCTGAACCATTCTTTAGCCCCATGGTCACTGAACTAAATTAGACCCGATCGTCACAAGCCACACAATATTCCCAAGATTTTCATACTAAATTGGCTTTTTTCAGAGAGACAAATCAGGAGAAAATCTATTTTATTATCAACCTTTCTCTGTCCCAGCAACACACTCTCGCGGGATCTAGCACCAGTATACACGTTTGCGAGATTTGCCGTCAAACACCGGTGTCCACTTGGGAGACCATTTGTGTACCATGTCGCCTCTAGTGAATCCAATCGGGATGGTGTAGCTTCATAAATTAACCATCTTTAACTTAACTTAACACACCTGATTGCAGTCACGCGTGACACGTGCATGAAAAACACACACATTTGCACACATCTTTCAGCGAGAATGAAAATGTGTAATGAACGACTGCACTTCAGAGGACAAGGAACCCTCAGATCATCGCAATGACACACGCACACAGATATTGAATTAGATGTATAAATAAGTTAGCAGTCACACGTTCTCATGGATGGGCACGTATAACACATGCACGCTCGCACACACACACACACACACACACACACACACACACACACACACACACACACACACACACACACACACACACACACACACACACACACACACACACACACACACACACACACCTATTGAAAAGCGGTGAGGGGATATTATATTTGTGTCAAGTCACGATTCAAATGAGATTCCCGTTAAGCCTTTGAAGAAGAGACCCAAGAGGAAGCTATGTGTTGATTTACCAATCTGTATGCATGGCTTTCTCTATAGGTGACGAAGTTTCACATGTGGATACAGCGCCACGTAATGTATATACATGTCTTAGATACTGTAGCATGCATGAAAGACTTGATCTCAAACCTAGCTTTCATGTTCTTGGCTGTTCCTTTCTTCTCTACTCTTTTCAAATTAAATCCACTTTCTTTTGCTTTCACTTGACTACCCCCCCTCCCACCCCGCCTTCCCCCACATCTATTTGATTTCACTGCAGTCTTAACAGCCCAAGAACAAAAAATGCACAGATTTCTTTCTTTTTTCTGACGCCGTCAGAATTGAGAGACTGCCTGTAGCGTTTATTTCATCTCAACTTCCTTCATTTTGCTTTTGTTTCTTTGCTCTGCGTTTTCTGCTGGGAACAAGTTTGTACATGATCATAAGAAATGCAAAACAAAGATGGCAGGCATCCCTTAACACTATTTGTTACTTTGTAACCATTGCTTGTTTAATATAATCCATTACTCATGCAGCTCTCCAGTGTGAGCGCTGTTGTGTTTTCATGCCGTCGCATTCAGGCGGAAACCTTGTATGTCCGAAACCGTAACTTTTTAGGCAATGGAGAAAAGAAATATCCATTGTTCCAATGGATCAAATTGAATTATTATTTAGTCGTAACGTTCTTCTTAATACGTTATCATCTCCGCCAGGCCGGTAGGCACATCTGCCTATTAGAAAGTTGACAATTTGGCCTAAGGGTGGCACTAGAGAACCAATGCTGCAGGTCACCAAAATCCCTAGAGTTCATCCTCTGTGGAACATTAACGTGAACAGCTAATTCCATAGCAATCCAGTCAGTAGTTGTCGAGATAAGTTATTTGGGACAAGTGTTGGATAGACTGACATTGTCATCATTACAGCCCCACCGCTAAAAATAGAAGACATCTCATAAAACTGTTTGCTCCCTTGTCAATCTTTCCATATCCTTCCCTTATTCCATCCCTCACTCATGTACACACACACTTACATACTAACTGGTATAGTGCTGACCATGTAAGCTGCAGGGAAGTGGTTGCTCATACTAGATTCAGCTGTCAGTTTTGATATGGCTTTTTTATCAAATATGGCAGTGGTTCCAAAAGTGGGGTCTGGGGACCCCCAGGCGTCCTGAGGGGGTTCCAAGTCCACAGCGAAATCTGTTAATATGGCATTAACCCTCCAAGACCCGCAGTTGTAATATTACAACATTTGTATTTTATCAAAAACATGGTATAAATCATTTGTTTTCCTGTTATTCTTTCACCTAAACATCATCATTGGATCCTATTGTTTAGTCTTGCAATGTCATTGGCCGGGATATTTGCATATAAATACCCCCCACAGAGGCAGGAAAAGTCACAACTTGAAAATCCTTGAAGGAAGAACAATCTCTTTTTCACTGGACAGGATTTCTCACAAAAAAGTAAGTAAAATGTCTGCAATAATTTTTTTGGTGATCATTAGAATGTCTAGAACATGTACATATGATATTATTGGGAAAGATATCCCCCAAATGTAAATTAGAGCATGCTTTATACTTGTTGTTTTTTTACAACTCTGGGTCATAGTGGTAGCAAATAGCAATGCCACCTGTTCACCTGGCTAAGTGGAGTCTTATAGTTTTCACAATACATTTATACAATTATGTGTATTTTCCCCACATTGCATTACTATATATATATATATATACCACAAATAACCACAAACATTACCAAAATGTTTTGCTAAAACATTATAGGCAATGAAATGTTATAACTTATAAGCTAAAGCAGTATATTTGTCTTCGAGTACAATTGGTTAAAACATACAAATTGGTATGTGTGTGTGTGTGTGTGTGTGTGTGTGTGTGTGTGTGTGTGTGTGTGTGTGTGTGTGTGTGTGTGTGTGTGTGTGTGTATATATATATATATATATATACCAATTTGTATATTGTAACCAATTGTACTCGAAGACAAATATACTGCATCATTAGCTTATAACATGTCATTGCCTATAATGTTTTAGCAAAACATTTTGGTAATGTTTGTGGTTAGCAATCAGTGTATGGTAATTGTTCATATGGGAGTCGCCCAGTTAAGAATCTCTCATCATTGTTCATGTGATGGGTGTTGGGATTGCCCACTTACAGTCATCCCCAATCCCTTTGTTAGGCTAAGCATCATCATTCATCACTGATGGTGCTAAGTACCATCATCACTGATGCCACTTGTGAGGATAAGCAAAGTACAATAGGTTGGCCAGACAGTATTGTGTGACTTGTGAAATATGTACCTGCAGTGAGATGTGCTAGTACTAATGTACTAATGGTATTTCTTTATTTTCATTTCAGAATGCCACAAGCAAGGAGAGAGCCTCGCTTCACTGCAAGGGATGTGTTGGATATTGTAATGAATGGAGAGAGTGATGTGGACATCGACTTTACTGAAACTGATGAAGAGTCGGATGAAGAGGCCTGTGGAGAGGAGTCCAAAGAAAACCATCCACCCAGTGAACCCAGTGAACCCACTGACCCACTGCCCCCCCCCCAACCGGCCAAACACGCCAAACCCAGTGAAAGATATCAGTGGCAGAAGATCTTCAGCTCAGAAGAGACAACTGGAAGATAGTCCAGACTGCAATCCACGCAAGGCACCATGTCAACATCGGCCATCAGATGTGCGCCAGGACCAAGTTGGACACCTCCCACGGAAGACAGAGAGGGGGCGCTGCAGGAATAGTGGCTGTTCAAGTTACACCAGCTTACTCTGCCACAAGTGTGGTGTTCGTCTGTGCATTTCAGGAGACCGAAACTGTTTCTGGGACTATCACTGCTAAAAAGCAAGTGATTGTAAATGGTGTTCAAATAGATGGATGAGAGGGGGTGCCCGTTTCATTTTGAGCAGGTGTGAATTGGTCTTCGGTGGAGGGCTGTTTGCATCACATTGTGACCAGTGTATATTGTAATTAGGTTTCTTTAGTACATTCATTGTACTGTTTTTCATTTTGTTCTT
The DNA here is from genome assembly GCF_963280865.1 of Gymnoscopelus braueri. Taxonomy (NCBI): domain Eukaryota; kingdom Metazoa; phylum Chordata; class Actinopteri; order Myctophiformes; family Myctophidae; genus Gymnoscopelus; species Gymnoscopelus braueri. The sequence goes on along the minus strand of NC_137608.1, from coordinate 46,758,126 downwards.
TTAATAAAATCAAAATTCTTAAAAATATGGCTTATTGATGTTATTATTCATAATGTACTGTTCTGAGGCCCAATATTATTCATAATGTATACTGTTCTGAGGCCAAATGATAAACCATAACCATATAAATGAACCCTTAAGTTGTTTTAGTGAAGTATATAGACATTTGCCATGCTATTCTGACAGTGAGTAAAATGGCCTATAGGAAATTCTGCTACCCGTTAGACCCACTGTTGTAATATTACAACATTTCAATAAAACCTTACGAAAACTATTTTTTTTAAAAAACATTATATTTTCCTCTCCAAAGTACTCCTAAAACACCATCTGAAAGGTTGACAATTTTTTTTTGTAAGTAGAAATATATCCGGGTCTTGCAGGGTTAAAATCAGTTCAACAACTTTGAAAATAGCGATCTGCAATTTTAGAAAAAATCGTGGGTGGAAACATTTATACATTACAAAATATGTCAGATGGTCCGTGGCTAAATTCATATTCATTTGGGGGTCCTTGACATGGAAAACGACATATGGTACCAATAAGCTTTCATTGGCCATGGGTGAGGGCATAACCCAAATCTTTAAACATCCACATTTTAGAGTTGATAGAGAATATGCTCCAGGCTTGGAACATACAATATGAAAATGTCATCTGCTTCAATACAGATACTGGCTCCAACATGACAGGCATTTGAAGAGGGCCCAAATACCTGGGTGTGGGTTAAGCTGCTTTGGGCATAACCTCAACTTGGCCATTAACAAGGCCCTGGGCATACAGAGGGGGCACAGACGGCAATCAGGGCCTGCAGATAGATTGGCATGACTGCATTATGGTAAAATGTTGACAAAACAAGTAACAGTGATGTCTCTGGCAGTAACACAATTGCACTGTTACTTGCTTTGGCGACGAGGGATGAATCAAAGAAAATACTGACTACTAGTAGCCTACAACCTTATAGCTTGAACAGAACTGGTTTGGACAAAGGGTGTCTGTTGTCTGCAACAACATTTTCTCAGTCATACATGGCCTCAAAGTAACAATGAACAAGTAACAAGTAACAAGTAGACAATATAAAATGGCTGAATAACAATGGTAGACAATGCCTATAGTGCAGAGCAGCGGCAGCGGTGTGACGAAGCTTTAGACAATCATTTTAAAGTGAATAGTCCTAACAGAAACACGTTCCGCGTGTTGATAATCCTAATATGTCATGCATGGCCGACGGCAAAGAGTAAACAGGATTCACGGTGCTGTCTTGCTGCCGTCTTGTCAAAGTGCTCCAGGTAGCTTTTGCTTCAAGTGTTCATGCATAGCCGTTGTACTGCTGTGATAAGCCATTTTCCAATTTGCCGAGTTAGAGCACAACATTATTGGGTCTCCGTCTAAAATACTACCAGACTTTAGATGCAGGCGGTTGTCAAACTTGTTTTTGTTTTGTTATGCAAATGGCGGCATTTCCGTAACCGATGATGTTGACGTTGATGTCTCCATGGTCCATTGGCGAGCTGTCCCTCCTATGCAGTTGTGGGGGAAATACTGTACTGTAAATGTGTATGCATATGTCATTTACCTTAATGTTGTTTACTACTTACTATGTTATGGGGGATTCAGAAGGCATCCTGTTTGGTAGTGCATGAGTGCTCCCTCGAAGTACCCTGAAGCAGGCCACTTCATCACCAAACCAAATAAATGTATAACTCATTTTATATTCATTAAAATATCTAAATTCAATACGTGAGTTGTCCTGACTGAAGAGTATAAAGCTGTTCTGGGCCGCTTCCAGGTGTGGACGTGTTTCGTGTGCGAGTGTGAAGTAGAGTGTTGCTTTAAAATAGCACCAGGGCAAAGTCAAAACAAAACTAGTAAATGGAAAATCCATGCTTGAAGCAGATTAGTTATGTTTAGTGTACCGAGAACATTCCCTTAATCTTGGACTCTTCAGTCAGTGTGTGTAAACGGACAGATTTTTGTATTTTTAGTTTTCTGGCGATAATACTGAGCATGCTGTACCTTTGGTGTGCTCAAATTATGGTTCTAATCAGCTTTGGAATCAGTAAAGGCATCCTTAAATTTTTTTTTTTTTTTTTTCAAACTGTATATCCTTTAGATAACGTTAGTTTGGTTATGTGGTGTGGTAATGTTGGTGCTAAAATGTGCAGAAATATAGTTGGCAGCATGTTAATAAGAGGATCACAGGCAAGCAGTGATGGACAGTAAATAAGCAATTTGATTTGTACTAGTACTAATTTTTTTCTAAAGCATGTGCTTTTGAAGTTTTTGTTCTCCAGTTGTTGACTCAAGTACAAATTCAACAGAGCAACTTTAACATGTTGTAATATTTGACCAGGAGTATCTATACTTTGACTCAAGTAATGGGTTGAGTACTTTGTCTACCACTGGCTGTATGGAGGGAGGATCAGGCTCATCGTTATAGACCCGACCCGGCCCAATGCAGCTTCTCCCTTCTGGCTGTCACGTCAAAAAGCCATTAGCCAAATTAAATTCATACCAAAGGCTGTGCCTCTTGCAATCAACCTTGTGATTTTGATGTTTTAAGTGTTTTATTTCAACCACTTTTACTTCGCTGACCATGGGCTCCACACTTGGTCTGCTCCTTTTTCCTCAACACCAAATCTCTTCTGCAAAAATAGCCGATAAAAACTAGCTTTTTCCCCCCCCAAAATGTGTGAGCTTGTACATCTGCTATTTTTGCTGACTGTTCGTCAGGGTTCAACTGGTTTTATGTAGACCTGCATTGTTGTTTTTTCTGTCTTGTTTTTAGTGCACTTTAATGTCTTTAGTTGGATTATATTGTTGCTGTCGCGTAGAAACCTTGTATCTCCATATTTCAACATGTTTTTCTTCAATGAAAAATGGACATACAAGGTTTCCACCTGACAGCGACGATATTCTATTCTAAGCCTTGACCTGCATGGTTGACAGTGAATTAGAGTGCCTGTTGAGAGAAGGACACCGGTGTGACCATTATTGATTTGTTGATTCAACCCTATTTGTGAAGGAGTGTCTAGTGGGCTAACCTTTTTTAGAACACAGCCTTATCGATATCAGCGCAGAATTGTGCCGTGGCTACATCCATTTCCATTAAGACACTTGCTAGTTACTGTTCCTGCGAATCCATACTTGTCACTCACTGTTATTGTCATGTCATCGGCATTCCGCCCCGTTATGCTGGGGGGGAGAAAAAAATGACATCATGACAAGGTCCCGCGTACACGTGTCAATGCACCAGCTGAGTTGTACAGAAAAAGGTTATAAAGCTTTATTGTTGTTTATGAGCAATTAAATAGCAAATTAAGTCACTTGACTGAGGTAAAGTCAGAAGAGCCAAAATGATTTATACAGCAAAGATTGTATTCACTCACTCACTCACTCACTCACTCACTCACTCACTCACTCACTCAGTCTCACTCACTGCTTCCGATGGCAGAAAGTTACGTTTCCATGTGACAATATTTTATCTTAGCATGCATGTTGTTTCATGTGGACTTTGCCTTCCTTGCTCATTCCTTGCCTTCAATTATCCTCTTAATATCTGACTTGTATGGGTTTGGATAGGTTTCAAGTCTACTATGGCTGTGCTCATTTACTATCTGTCTGTCTGTCTGTCTGTCTGTCTGTCATTCATCCATTGTTAGATCCTGTTCAAACTGAGAAAATAATCTGTGCTTGAAGATTGAGTCCTCTTGAATTTGTCAGTAAAAAAAAAGAACATCAGGTTGACGGTGTGTTGTTAAAAGAACACTTCACTGTGAAAATGACATTCATTTCAGTTACAGGACATCTTGACATGGCTTTGCGTCTGCTGAGGCGGGACAAATTACCCTGATGCTAGATTTTAGCTCCAATGTGAATTAGCTACAAATAAGAATCTCCCCCTGCTACCCATTCAAGGGTTGTTGTTTTAGCTCATTCATTTAGATGTCACCAGATGTAATTGCATTTAGTGATAATTCTTTATTGTCTCACCAAAGAAATCCCCCGAAAAAATTACGAAAGTGGATTAACAATTGTTTGCAAAACTGGAGAGAATCCCCTTCTTCTCCATGAAGTAATATACTGAAAAAGGAAACAAGTTTGCTTCCCGACCGCAGGAAATGCGGTAAAGTCGTAACGGCAGCTCAGACGTTCACTGTAGTCTACCCAATGATATGCTGTGTTCTGCTGCTCGCCCACATACGCATGACAGTGCTAGCTTAAGGGAAGTTATGCTAATTTGTCACTGCACACGTCCTTGTGATTTGGGACATTTTTAAGTGAAGCTGCAACACAATGTTCTCACTATAAAGTAACAGACAGGGAACAAGGCATGACCGAGGTGGGAGTAAGATGAAGAACCCAAAAGAAGAGGATAAAAGAGAAAATACGATGGAGAGGCGAGTGGAGGTGAAGAGAGGAGAAGAGAAATGAGGGGATGGGGGAGAAGAGAAGAGGGGAAAGGATATCAGGAGGCGGTGAAGAAGAAGAGAGAAGAACATGACAGGAGAGAGGAGCGAAAAAAGATGATGCCCTCTATAGTGTAGGAGGTCTTATTCTGTCAGTGGGTGACCGAGGAAATGACAGCACCATACCGTCATACAGAAGTAAACCCTGGTCTGCTGTGGGACTCCAGGGATATCACAGGATGGCTGTAGGTGGAGAGCACTGAGAGAGAGAGAGAGAGAGAGAGAGAGAGAGAGAGAGAGAGAGAGAGAGAGAGAGAGAGCCCTGTCAAACTTGATCCATTTCGAATGCTAGTGATGAACTTGTACTTTTATGAGTAAGTCTTATGAGAAATCATACTGTTTTAGAAAGCCTTTCTGTCGGCAGTCTATTGAAAATGTGATATTAACCATTAAAAGTTCAGTCAAATGCTTGTACATTTTGCCTGGGGCTAGTACAATTTAGTCTAGCTGATTGGGTAGAGAGAGCCAATTGGAAACAGAAGGTCCCAGGTTTGATATCTGCCGACCCCCCCCCCCCCCACCCCCCCGCTCAATATGACCACCCGCGCGCAGCCATCAGCTTGATGAAGCTGAAATTGAATTTCCCCCATGGGATTAATAAGGTCTACATTATTTTTTTTTATTATTATTATTATCACCACCAGCTACTTTCATTATTCATTTTTATTATTTTTTTAATTCCATTTGGTTTGTAAAATAATGCAAATGGCTAATGCATTCTGAAATTCATCAGCCACTGTGGCTGATGTTGTGCATCGGAAGCAGGGCAGCCATTACATTTATTTGGAACACATTGTTGTATTGGCAAGTACAACTATGTTTGCCAAGAACAAAAAGAAAGGAGAACAAAAGTGTGATGATGATGATAATGTGAATCACTTTAGGAAAGAGGTTTCAGCATATTTCGTCCTTGAGATATACTAGAAAGACCTGGGCAGGATTTCATCAATGCAACTCAATCTCCAGCCTGAATGTGTACTTTTCTAAGTGTCACTTAGCAATACACTAAACCCATAGAGATAAAACCATAGAGGTGACATGTCATCAAAGGAACACTTCACCCATTCTTGGGAGAGTACTTATGTTCCCTCAGGCCTATATCCCCTCAAAACTCACCCCAACCCCACCCCCAACCCCAAGCCTAATCATAACCTCAACCCTACCCCAATGCTCAGCCCTCTGTTCCCATAACCCTATAGTTCTCACAGCCCTATGTTCCCTCAGCCCTATGTTCCCTTTGCCCTATGTTCCCTCAGGTCTATATTCCCTCAGGTCTATGTTCCCCTATGTTCCCTCAGCCCCATGTTACCTTAGCCCTATGTTCCCTCACCCCTATGTTTCCGTATGTTCCCTCAGCCCCATGTTCCCTTAGCCCCACGTTCCCTCTAAACTAACACTGAGAGAACATAGGCATGACCTTTTTTCAACATTAACTTCATATAATAGAGTACCGAAGTCCTGATGTCACTCGCTCATCCCCAGGGAAAGTAGTATTTTCTTTATGAAAGTCATAGAATCGTCTCATATAAGAATTGTGGTCCAAAAATAAACAAACTGTCCGGGTGATATTGTCAGGGAGGTGGCTCTGTATCGTTTACGATAGTCAGTCGCACATGTTTGATACAGTCTGTTTCTGGGGGAAAAATAATTAATTTGGCGGTGGTATAACATTAGCGTTTTATCGCCGTCAGTTGATGCTTCATATCCATATGAGTCAAACCGCCGTGCTCATTTGTTTATTTTCGGAACAGTTCTTATATGCCGTGATATTAAACACGTCTATGGGAATTCAGAATAAAAATGCATAAATTAAGTCAGACTTCGGTGCTCTATTGGTCAGGGGCCTGTTCCTCAAAAGGTGAATTAAAAAAGATTGGCCTTAAGACAAATCAAGGCTTGACAAAGTCGGGTCCGAAAAGCCTCGTTTATTCCGTTCCTCAGACGCCAAGCCAGGCTGAAAAGGAGCAACTTTGTCGAGCTAGGCTATGTCAAGACAGGCTGTGTCCAGCCAGGATAATGAAGCCAGGCTGAATGGGCGGGGATTCGCCGGCGACGTATTTCTATAAAAGACCATGAACTCGAGCGCAGATTCCTTGAACTTGACCAATCACAGAGTCCAAAACCAGAGCAGCGTTCTTCTCTGTGGCTGAATAGCAGCACTGCAGCAGCTCATGAAATCATACAAGGAAGTAAAATGTATTTAAGCAAGAAAGGAAACGCGACTGCAATAAATAGATCCAGGGAGAAAGCATGGCAAGCACACACAGTGTGTGTGTGTGTGTGTGTGTGTGTGTGTGTGTGTGTGTGTGTGTGTGTGTGTGTGTGTGTGTGTGTGTGTGTGTGTGTGTGTGAGACGGACGGGCAACGGGACGAACGGGAACGGGACGGGGGGTGTACTGCGACGGGGGCCACAACGGGACAGGACAGGACAGGATATATATATATAAATTATTAGTTACGGGTATATGTGTGTGTGTGTATGTATGTGTCAGACATTTTTTATAATATTTGAAAAAAAATGTAATATATTATCAAACATCTAACAACAAGATGAACTATAGTGTTAACTATAACAGAGTGACAATTACATATCACATGAGTCATTGTGAAACAATTATGATTATGATTCATGGTCACACACTATTTCAGTAATTAATTTGATTATATCTTATTGTATTTATTTCATTTTATTTGAATGCAGGGTCATTAAAATGAGTCCATATACAAACACATGTTTTGAATGAACTGTGGAAAAACTTGAAGAACAAGGCACTAGATTAAGTAAGCTTGGCTGTTAGCCTGCTCCTGACCAGGCTAACTTCACAGCTAAATTGCCATGGTAACTAAGCTAGGCTTGCTTCAATTCTCTTTTGAGGAATCGGATAAGGCTAAACTTAGCCAGGGTGAACTGGCTAAACTAATCTTCAAGATAATTCACCTTTTGAGGAACCGACTCAGCTCTAATCCTGGCTAAATTAAGCCAGGATAGGTGGAAAAGCCAGGCTTTAGCTCTAATTCACCTTTTGAGGAACAGGCCCCTGGACTGTGGACAGTTCAGAAACCTACCTATCAAGGACATCATCACTGATCACAAATCAAACCCTGAACACTACTACTAATACACTACTAACACTACTCCTGGTCTATTTTACAACATCCCTAACACCTGTGATGTTGTAGGAGAGAAAAGCTCTGATCCTTGAGATGGGTTGACCCGACAAGATGAATAAGGCACACCTCAGAGGATTTTATGTGGGTAAACTAATAGTGTTGCTATTTTTGCTGTGTTTGTCGTGTACATAAACCTGCTATTAGTGGCTTTTTTGGCCTTTAAAAGCAAAACAGTTGCAAGATTCAACTCAATTTCAGCCTTGCTAGGCAACCGGGCGTTAGCGAGAGTAATTTGGTCAAGAAACATTTTAAGTAGTCTAAAAGATAAACATCTAACATGTTAGACAGCCTAAATTTCCCCAAAAGGAATGGGCATGTATTTAATTCAGTCTGACCAGAAACAGGGATAGTACATCCCCACCAGCCATAAAAGTGGATGACCAGAGGGGGGATATCAAAAGGAGATATCCCCCCCGCACCGCAAATGGAACCTGCTGTACCTTGCGACTTGTATCTCAGTGCTGGCAGTGGCATCAAGCTGTTTTCATTCAGTTGAAGTGCCATTATAGAAAATCGTCTCTGTCGGGTGGAAACCTCATATGTCCAAAACTGTCACTTTTCAGGATTCAAATTCAAAAACAGCAAAAAATAGCAGATCGGCGAGCTCAAAACTCGTGGCTTTGCGGCACGTTTCGAACTTGTAGATTATGCAACTTTTTATACTTTTGTGTGTCGCTGTGGTATGATCAAGTAAAGCATTAATTTACGAAAAAACACACTAAGTAAAAATAAGGAGATAAGAGGTTTCTGCCCAACAGCGACAAAATAAGAGTTCATCTGTCCTTCTAACTGGGTTTCAATGTTCCTCCTTCACGGCAGAAGATCACTGTTCAGCACTTCAGAAGAATGGCTTGCGTTTTGTTCGTGCGTGCCTGCCTGCCTGCGTGTTTGTGTGCTTGTTTTACCATCCTTGTGAGGGCCAAATATTTGAGAAATTAACATTTAGGACAATTCTCCTGGTCCTCAAATTAAGATTTTGGGGGTTAGGATTAGGCATTTAGAAGCCAGGTTTAGGGGTTGGGGTTGGAGTTATGCTTGATTTAAACTTAGTTGCACACCACCGGTATCAGAAATAGCAGATCAACAAGCTAACAATCCGACGCATTGTGAGCTTGTAGATCAGCTATTTTCAACTTTAGGCTTAGGGTAAAACATAAAATAAAAAATGCAAATGGCATTCATAAAATCAACATACTAAAATGTTGATGTCCACACAAGTATAGTAAAACAAGTATGTGTGTGTGTGTGTGTGTGTGTGTGTGTGTGTGTGTGTGTGTGTGTGTGTGTGCGTGCGTGCGTGCGTGCGTGCGTGCGTGCGTGCGTGCGTGCGTGCGTGCGTGCGTGCGTGCGTCTAACAGCTCTCCGTGGTGATGGAATATTGATGGGACATAAACAGTGGGTTCTTAGACGGCAGGCCCCTGGAGGCCCATAAAACATGAGAGACTCTCACATTACAACCATCATACACAACAGCAGCCACAGTCATTTACCCTGTGTCACCCCTCACCAGCTCACACATCTATATATAGACAAAACATCCACACATTCTCTCAGACACAACCTACATATCCCCGCTGTCAGCTGGAAACCTTTTAAGTTCCAAAACTTTTGTTCCAATGGTCCCATTGGAACACAGTAGTGTTCTAAATATAATACTAAACAAACTAGTCATAATTTAGTCACAAGCTCTTGTTAAAAGGCTGTTCGTTGTATGAATACAATATCCACAGACAGACTTAGCCACTTTAACTTTCAATCTTTGTTAAAATAGCTCAACCGAGGTTGAACTGAAGTGGCTAATATGACATACTGTCACACTCAGCATGGTGTGTGTGTGTGTGTGTGTGTGTGTGTGTGTGTGTGTGTGTGTGTGTGTGTGTGTGTGTGTGTGTGTGTGTGTGTGTGTGTGTGTGTGTGTGTGTGTGTGTGTGTGTGTGTGTGTTAAGAGCAAGATTGTCTCTCTGTGCGAGAGCTCATAACCCATAACTGAGTGCGTGCATGCATGAGAGTGTGGAGGTGTCTGTGAAAGCATCTTAATGTTTAAAGTAAAAATAAATCAATGCAAATCGCACTATTAAAAAGAAAGAACAATGAACTATTGATGGTGTGCTTTTCTGTCTAAGTATCTGTGTAGGAGTGTGCTGTGTATAGGCTAATTAATAGGGGCAGCCATAGCTGAGTGGGTAGAGACTAGGCCGCCTGGGTCCCTGGTTCACCCAAGCCCCCGGAACCACGGTAGAACAGTGAAGCGGCAGTGGAATAGCAACACTTCCGCTTTTACAATGCTACTGCGCGTGCATCTACCGTTTGTGCGCCAGCTCATAACTCTATGGCCGCTCTATTGGACCCAATATTGGTACTTCCGGCAGACTCTATGGCATAGACGCAATGGACCCAATATTGGTACTTCCGGCAGACCTCCGGGTGCTTCAAACGCCACTGAGCAACGTTCATTGAAATGAATAGCTGGGGGCGGGGCAGTCCATATATAAGATGTATTTTTACTCTATGGGTTCACCCAAGAGCAAGACACTTTAACTAACTGTTCCCCTAGCACTGAACTTATATTGCTTATTGCTCCTAATAATCAGTATGGGCACCTAAATGCAGAGAACAAATGTCATGTATGTGGAAATGTACAGTGACATAAAATACCCCAAAGGAATGGGGACCAAATCATTATTTGTTTTATTATATTGATAAGACAACTGACTGTCCATCAAGGTAGATGGACACAGGCCAGAATGTCACCTATACACACAGCAGCATCACACCTAGTTCCTCTTAGATAGGTGTCAGTTTGTCAGCTGCTCTGTCAACTTGTAGAGCGACTATTTCCATAAAAGGTTCTCCGCAGCCCAGAATAGGGGCGCTAGGCTTGATGTGGTTGAAAGCTGTTGTAGTGCTGCAAAAGTCCACACAGTAGTAGAAACAAGTGATTTTTTGCCATTTTCCGAATAATTGATTATTTCCTCTGGCGGCATTGAAAGGACTTACACTGCACTGGCACAATTGTTGGCCCTTGTACTGTCCTGCTTCATTATGGCGATCACAAAGCAACGAGGCGATCGGGGGGAATAGAATGGAAAACAATTGCGTCGCCCAAATTGCCTCTTCTATTTGAGTGGCTATAATAAACAGAGAGAGATACTGCTTCGTTCTGGCCTTTGTCACCGTATGTAACACGAAGAGGAAATGTGTAATTAGAAGGCCTGATTATATATATATTACACTGTTGTGGAGGTGTTGCTGCTGAAGGAAAGATAAATACCAGATGGAATACTGTCTGCTATCAGAATCAGAAATAGTTTATTGCCAAGTATAAAGTGTGTGGAGGAATGGTCACTATGACAACCCCAACAAAAGGGACATTATATATATATATATATATATATATATATATATATATATATATATATACGGTAATGCTTTTTATTTTTCTTACATCCAATATTATCATTATTATGATCGTGTTGTGTCACACAAACATTTTGCTGCTTGTACTTGTATGAGTGGGTGACAAATAAAACCCTCTTGAATATCTTGTGCCAGAAATACGCTTTGCTGGTCCAGAAACAAGAAGTGCTTATATGACAAGTGCTGGGGGTGGGATTATCTAAGCATTTTCCAAGTGAATATCCGATTACTTGTCCTACATTAATTGTCCAATAAATCCAATCAAAGCTCTTTGGAGTGAGATTGTTATCTCTGTAGCGCCTCGAGAGCCACTCACATCGAGCAAAACACAAAGCTGCACGGCTATCATGTCTGTAAAACCAGGGACATTATCCTTATGAAACTTGCATTGTAGTTCACTCACCGGTATGTGTCTACACGGACACAGCTATATTTATAACCTGCACAATAACAATGTTGGTGTACAGTAAGTAACATTCGCTGAAGAATGTATTTATTACATGAATCAACTGACTCGAGGGGCGTTGAGGAACATGGCCAGGGCCCCTAGACCAATGGTTCTCAAATTATTATGTTTTTAATATCGTCACTTGTGAATAACTTATTCACATGTTGTGATTTTATTTTATTTTCATGTTAATATTTTTTTTCACATTTTGTGGATTCATAATTTTAGATCCACCATCCCTCCATATTAGGGCAAGACTGTTGTCATGAATATTATATCATAGCTAGGACATGGGAGATTCACAGCGAAGCCACACCATCATTAGACCGCATCTTTAAAATAACACTATGGGTTTATAATGTTCAATTTCACTCAATTTGATCCCCATTGTTTACCGTTGCTAAGGGCAACTTAACACCAGCTGGACTGGATGTATTGATTGTATCAGCTCATGGATGTAGTTGTAGCTAGGTTGTTGTCAGGATTTGCCCATTGTGATGTAGAGGTGACGTTGTGGTGTTGTTGAATTTGGCCTTTAAAAGGTAGATCACAGCAACACACCTGCTAGAGTGCCAGTGACAGAAAAGAGAAGAGAAAAGGATAGAAGACTAGAGAAGATAAGAGAATATACCTTTTACTTGAGTCAAAGAAATCACATAAGTGTCATTTGTTTGATTTTTCTACTGATAATGATGATGACTATGAATGAGAAGACAAGTGCCCCCTCCACTCCAGAGGAAAGCAGCCCAGTGTCTTGTGCGACAGTCCCCACAAAGAATCCCCCCCAGCAAGGTAAGAATGAAGAGACACAGGTGCAGGGAGCCAGATACCCAGAAGGCCACCAACTGTTTGTCGGAAACATCCCTCATGATGTGCACAAGGCCAAGCTCAAGGAGGTCTTTGAGAAGTATGGAACAGTCCTGAAGATCAGTATCAAGAGTGGTGGCGTGAAGGTCCGCAACTTTGGCTTTGTGACGTTCAATGACTCGGCACCTGTACAGAACATCCTCAGTAACAGGCCCATAAAGCTTCACAGCTACTGGCGTCTCAATGTGGAGGAGATGAAGACACGCTCAGCACGCTCATACAAGGCCGCGGCAACTGCCAGTGGGGCGGTGAAGTCAACAGCCCAGAGACCTGGAGGCGCTCCAGCCGTCCATAATGGCGCCAGACCAGTGTGGGATGGTAAGAAGGGGGAGGCACAGGTGTGGGGAGTCAAGTACCCCGATGACCACCAACTGTTTGTCGGAAAGATCCCTCACGACGTGCACGAGGCTGAGCTCAAGGAGTTCTTTGAGTCGTATGGGACAGTCCTGAAGCTCAGTATCAAAAGTGGTCGGAAGGTCCCTAACTTTGGCTCTGTGGTGTTTGATGACTCGGCACCCGTACAGAAAATCCTCGGCGACAGGCCCATAATGTTCCGTGATGGGGTGTGGCTCAACGTAGAGGAGATGAAGACACAGGTGCAGGGAGTCAGGTACCCCGACGCCCACCAACTGTTTGTCGGAAAGATCCCTCACGACGTGAGCAAGGCCGAGCTCAAGGAGGTATTTGAGCAGTATGGGACCGTCCTGAAGCTCAGTATCAAGAGGGGTGGGATGCTTCCTAACTTTGGCTTTGTGGTGTTCAATGACTCGGCGCCTGTGCAGAACATCCTCAGCAACAGGCCGATAATGTTACGTGGAGAGGTGTGCCTCAACGTGGAGGAGATGAAGACCCCCTCTTCAGGCTCGGAAAAGCCTGTAACGACTACCAGTGGGACAGTGAAGTCAACAGCACAGAGACTTGGAGGCCCTTCGGCTGTCCATAAGGGCCCCAGGCCAGTGTGGGAAGGAAAGAAAGGAGAGGCACAGGTGTGGGGAGTCAAGTACCCCGACTCCCACCAACTGTTTGTTGGAAAGATCCCTCACGATGTGCAGGAGGCCGAGCTCAAGGAGTTATTTGAAAAGTATGGAACAGTCCTGAAGCTCACTATCAAGAGTGGTGGGAATTACCGCAACTTTGGCTTTGTGGTCTTTAATGACTCGGCACCTGTGCAGAAGATCCTCAGTGTGAAGCCCATGATGTTGCGCGATGACGTGTTCCTAAACGTGGAGGAGATGAAGACGAGGGAGACACAGGTGCGGGTAGTCAGGTACCCCGATGCCCACCAACTGTTTGTCGGAAACATCCCTCACGGTTTGAACAAGGCTGAGCTCAAGGAGTTCTTTGAGCAGTATGGAACAGTCCTTAAGATCAGTATCAAGAGGGGTGGGATGTTCCCTAACTTTGGCTTTGTGGCATTCGATGACTCGGCACCTGTGCAGAAGATCCTCAGCAACGGGTCGGTAATGTTAAGTGGTGAGGTGTGTCTCAACGTGGAGGAGATGAAGACACACTCGTCATACTCGGACAAGGCCGCAACGACTGCCAGCGATTCGCTGAAGTCCACAGCACAGGTACCTGGAAGCCCAAGTGAGGTGTGCCTCAACATGGAGGAGATGAAGATGAGCCCAGCACACTCGAGCAAGGCCACAATGACTGCAAGTCTTGAACCGGGGGTGGAAATTCAGAAGGAGGTGGAGCCTGCTGTCATGGAGATGAAAGCAGACACCTTCCTGGAGCCCCAACCAGCTGAGGAGTTCACAGACATTAACTCCACTGCTGTCTCCGCCCCCACCTCAGACCCCACCTCTACAGCCTCCACCGTTTCCGCCCCCTCTGCTCCACCCGTACGGAACATCCTCAACATCGTGCCCATAAAGCTTCGCGGTCGCTGCCGTCTGGAGGTGGAGGAAATGAAGACGTTCCCGACACACTCTGACAAGGCTTCGATGTCTGCCAGCCCTGAACCCGAGCCGGAGGCTCAGGAGGAGGTGGAGCCTGCTACCGTGGAGATGAAAGCAGACATCCTTCTGGAGCCTCAGCCCGATGAGGAGCTCATGGAGGTGAGCCCCACTCCCGTCCCCACCCCCATCGCAGAGAATTTTATAAGCGTCTGATGAGGTTTTCCTCGAATGTTTCAAGATTCCATTTTACATTTATTATCAAAGTCAATGGGGCTCGGATTGAGCTGACTGACATCAATATGGCATATTTAATGTGCCAAATGCCAGAAATAAATAATAATAATAATAAAGTAATAATAACTGACTACAACACAATGACTCACTACAAATCTAATCATTCAATAGATGCAGAAAAAAAGCAAAAGGCTTGCATGACAAACACCCGGCGACTCTCCACATTGACATCATCATTCATGATGTCTTAAATCCATATGAGAGCCATGCCGTTAATAGACAAAACCTCCCAAGCCCACACAATTTATGTGGACAACATTTTTCAGAATGTGGATCACTTCTTTCCACAAGAGCCATTCATGCCAATAAGCCAGTGTTTGAGAAAATTGGTGCATTCAAACCAAGACAAAAGCTCCTTGTCTATCAAGCAGTAGTTCTGCCTTCCCTGCTTAGCTTGGTAGTCCAATAGCTGGACCACCTACAGCAGACATCTGAAATCCCTTGAGCAGTCCCACCAAGTGATGTCTCCGTGAGATCCTTAGGATGAGCTGGGAAGATGAGTCAAAAATAACATCAATGTATTAGAGGAAGCCAACATCCCCAGCATCGCCACAACCATCACTCTGCACCACGATGTTATGATGGACAGGCCATGTTACCGTATATGCTACACATTTCAAACACACATGACTTGCTTTATGGTCAACTGAAGGAAGGGAAAAGAACCCAAAGGCAATATTGTTCACATAGTGATTTTTTATTTATTTTATTTGTTTTTTGTTTTTTATTTAACGGCTTCTAGCGGGCAAGCTGTCTGTCTGTCCATTTTTCCTTATTTTTTCCTTTTAGTTTCTAGAACTTTAATTTCATACTGGAAGTCAATGAAGATCGGAGTGGGCTGAATAGACGACTGATGTGACAGGTTGGCCACTGGTCCTATATCCACATCGAACCCCATATGGTTCTACATGATTCGATTTTTTAACACATTGTGTATGTATCTTTCTTTTTCTTTTTTCTTTTTACTTTAAAGTGGGCTGAATCTGTGCCCAAATATGGAGATGACTGATGCCATAGCACTGACATCATTTAGTAGACTGGCCACCATATGATTCTTTCACATGGAACCACATGGAACTATTTTTTAAAATAATAATGGAGGCCAATGACTCTAAGCATTGATCGGGCTGAAACCTCAACCAAAATTGGAATCATACGTTATAGATGTGTCATAGACGACTGACGTCAAAGATCAATGTCACAGGCTGACCACAAGTCTGAGATCCACATTGAAGCCCACGCCATTCCCATGCGGATCCTGAGAGTCACATGATTATATTTATTTCATTTTTTTATTTATTATTTAACACACAGTATATAACTGTATAACAGTGCAGGGAGAAGTTATCTAGCTGATCTCTTTTTTCTTGAATATTTTATTCCGGGTTGCTATGCCGATGAAGTCTTAAATTGTGGAATAGTGAAAGCCAGAACATGTAACCTTTGGCTACTTTCTCAAGCAGGGAGGCAACTGTCAGGTTCTTTCTCTAGCAGATAAGCCACTACAGTATGTCTGTTTTTCCCTTCTAAAGAAGCCACTGTCAGGTTCTTTCTCTAGCAAGGAAGCTATTATGTCAGGTTCATTTATTTGATTTCAAGTTATGAGAGACGTGTGTGGATGTTGAGGGAGAGAGAACTCTGACACGAAAACCTTGAGATAGCCCTGTAAGGAGGTGATCCGTAAAGACTTGGTTGAGGTCAATGGAAAGCAGAAGATAGAAAGAACCTGGACATTAAGGGAAGTTGATGCCAGGATGGCAGTTGGAGTTGGTGATCATTTAGAGGCTTTGGGAGATTGGAACCATCTTGGGCACACCGACTTTAGATGAGGATCCTTGAAAACATACTCATTAAACATTGCAAATTGGAATGTCATTAGAAAATATCACTTCTACCTCAAATGTCTCTGGATATCAGCATAAAACGCAGAATGAGAGTTAAAGCCAGCCTTTCAATGAATTGAGTACAAAGGACCCCAATGGAAACAAGCCATAGTGCTTTCTTGGGTTTAAAATCCTATTAACTCATTCACTAACAAGGACGACTTATGACGAAAATAAAAGCGTGCATTTTTGGCGAGAGATGGTATATTCAACATGCTGTTACAAGGGGTTACATGTCGGCTTTCCGACATGTCGCCTTTCCGACGGTTACTAACCCTATACCTAACCCTAACCCTAACCGCACGCGGAAGCCACTAGTCGGAGTAGTGAGATGTCGGAATGGAAGGAGCACCCCGTTACAAGGCAAGGGGCGGTCGCGGTTGGATAGTTTTTTTCTCTGGGTGACACACACTGATAACGTTTGTGTTTACAAACGGTCGGACGATCGTTCATAATGGATATCCATTTTCTGTGACAACTTGAAAAGGTAAAAAAAAACGAAAATCCCTGGCAGTGGGCAAACCGCAGCCAGAAATAAGTCTGGCAGTGAATGAGTTAACAGACCTTGTATTGTACTGTACTTCCCTTTGCTTGTCTTTGCACTGTTGCACAAGTATTCAATCAATCAATCAATCAATGACAGGACAGGAATTTATTTTTGGTTGCAGGCACTGGAACACAGACTTGTGGGGCAGAGTTGAGAGAGTTGACATGTAAGGGCATGATGGTTACCTAGAGTACACAAAATGAGCAGCTAGGTATCAGTCTAATCTAGAGTTAGAGTGAGTGAAAGAACTGCTTGAGATGAGAAAGTTTTATGGTAGAAAATGGCTCCTAGAAAGAGATTCATGCTGGATTAGATTACAGAGCACGACTGAAAACTGGTCAACAGTCTGTCACATTCTGGATCAGGCAGGAGAAGAGAGGCCAGATTGATATCTTTTTCCTCAGTATTTGAGATTTCATGTGGGGGATACCGACGCGAAGGGAGAAATAAATGATTCACTTGTGGGGAATAGCCAATTGGGCAGAGAAGCGAGATTGAATGCCAGACTGGCGCTGCTAGGCTATGTTTGGGCACATTTATCAAAATGTAGCATTTATTAAAATGTAACATCATTTATCATATTATTTTCTCTTTTTATTACTTAAAAACATTTAATAGTAATATTAGTAATTGTAATAGCAGATCTACAAGCTCACAATGTGTTGCGATGGACGCTATGAATTGTGAACTTGTACATTGGTTATTTTTGTTATATTTCATACAAAGAAGTATACGACCTAAGAAAGTTCCCCCCATCAGCCCCCCTGAAACCTCCCTGAGCGCTGCGGGGCAGTGTTCTTCTGTTTAGCCTTGCCCTTGCTTCTGGGAGGAGAACCTTTGTTGACTAGTCTGGCGTGGTGTCTTCTGTCTTGCTTCATCTAGACCAGTGATGCTGAACCTTTTTAATTTCAAGGACCTCCATGATTTTTTTTTCTTTTCTGGGATTTGCAGGTGACCCTTTGAAACCCCCTCAGGTACCCCTGGGGATCCCAGACCATTCACCCGGATACTTTTGCTACAAGGTGGTGCAACAAGGAGATAATGTGCCCCGACCACAAGTTTCGGGATGCTCCATATGGCTCCATGGATGGAGAATCACAAGAGAGACGGACTTGAGTAACATTTGCTGCACCAGTACACTGCTGTATTTAAGATCTGCTCTCAGGGCCTATAAAGGATTTTATAGGCCCTGAGAGCAGATCTTAAATAGATCTGCTAGAAGTGACATGTTGTGAGCTGTCTCCATTGGTCTTGCTGCAAAGTATATAGGTCTGAAGGTTATTCAACTGTCTGGCAGGGTAGCAAGCTTAATTAGGTGATTTGGTTTGAAACGGCTGAGTATCATCCGCGTAACCCTCGTAACTGAACCCTCGCCAATGGAGCAGATGAGGGGACATGATCATCATTAGCCCCTTGTTCCTATCAAGAGGAGACTAACCAGTGTACGGCCATCCCAGTAAAAGCCACTTCTTTACATTTTTTTTTTTTTTTTTAAAGCTGCATTTAACTCCATGCTCAACACTGTCCAGTCATTTGAAACTGTGCTTCGTACGAAAACCATACTGGAACTGGTCGAAGATGAAACTACTGTATTTACAAACCACCTTCTCTGAGATGTTGGCAATCAAATAATCTTCGGATATCGGTAGTTATATAACGAAATGGGAAGTGATGGGTCATGTTTTCTTTTATAATGTCAAGAGGACTGTAGGCATTTGACAATAGCTACAATATGAGGTGTTCAAACTAAATTGAGTTAAAATAGCTCAATAGAGACACTGGGGTTGCATAAGTCAATCCTAGAGGTACACGAAGGCAAAATTTTAGTCCTTATGAATAAATAATAATAAAAACATGTCACAGTCCTCCTGGCCCATTTTGAGGATATATGGCACCAAGTAATGTTCCTACACGTCATTGTGTGACACATTTGACCATCTTATACTTTTGAGCAAAGAGTTCCAGAAAGACAATGTGTCAGAGTTGCCGTGTATCGGGTCCCCAACCTTTTCTGGATCAGGGCCCACTTGAAAATCTTGAAAGCGTCCGTGGCCCATTCATCTTAACAAGGCAGCCGAAAGGCTGCTTGGTCAGATGGTGTGCCATGTGCATTTTCAGAGCATGTTTATTTTAATGATCGGACAATCAATTGGGTTCTGGCTTGGATCAGTGGAACTAACGTAATATACTTTTTTAACCTTATTTTTAAAATATCAATGTTTTTTTTTTTTTAATGTTTTTTTTTAATTATTTGGGGGCCAACTCAAGGATATTGAGGGATAATGCCCATGAGGTTGAGAACAACTGCTCTAGATAATTATGTTTCTTTTCTGTCTTGTCAATGAAATTGCCCAGTTCTTGGAAACTCCTGCATGTTTCTGTTCCGTTAACTCTGGTGTAGACCCCTTAACAGACGATGTCACACTGATAAGAACCAGTATGCGCGTAACCAGTATGCGCGCAATGAAACCCATTCTGTCTGGTCTCGCTAGGACGCGCCTCACTAGCCAACACACAAGAGGGGGTTAACAACAAGTTGGGAATTGATTGCGTGAAACAATCACCTGTGCGTCCAGTGTCATTGGCCCCGATTCACAAAGCGATTTACGACCATATTTTGTACGTACCGGCATTTAAGACAAATCCTACACCTGCAGTCAGATTCATGAAAGTTTTTTGGTCTGTGTTTTGTGCGTCAGGTGCGCACGTTCGCAGGTCAGCCCTGAGGCTGTCTTACCAGGGCTGAAATGTGCGTATGTCTTTAGAATGCTTTATTCTTCATGCCAAAATCAATTACAACAGTGGTAAACCTCAAATAAAATATGTATGTGCCCAACATTTGTCAACACATATATATAAAAAATAAATGTCAAACGATGTATTGCTTGTAGCCTATACATAATATAGACATGATGTAGATTCCACCGCTTTTTATTTATTTTCTAGGCTATCAGTGAATTATTAGGTCCCTCAGTGTGTTTGCCAGCGGGCCATCTGAGCCAAAGTGTCACGTAATAATGAAAATAGGCTATCATGCCTTAATGAAACTGCGGAGGGACTGATCGACGCACCTCCAGTGTCCGTGCCGCGGTATTAATTTGTAAAGCCTACTGTAGGCTACTCTACTGTATATCGATCACATGAACACCACACACAACAGCCTAATAAATCTTACCATCTGATGAGGAAACTATAGTGGATGAAAGCTGTGTCCAGAAGACCATTCCCCATTCCGACGTAGGACAGCGAGATATTAATAAAAAATTAACTAATTTAATCAATAAGTAATCAATAAGCTCTGGTCCATAATCGGATAGCAGCGTTCCACTTGTATGCCCTGGATTTATTTTCAACATAATCTTTTTACCTCGGTAAACGTGAGAAATGTTCAGTAGAAAAGGCTTATAAAATATCCTTTCCAGGTTATTAGTCTATTATTTGCTGGCGGGGTTAAACCTTGTAAACATTACACATTACGTTCAGCTGATCCATCGTGCAATAGTGGGACTCGCTTCCAGACAGATCAGAATGATGTTCAAGTTCTCTGTCAGTGTAAGTTTGGACGAGAAGTTAAACTCCTGCAGCTCCGGTGTTGCCAGATTTTGTGAGAGAAATAAGCAACCAGGTCTATGAAAATAAGCCCAAAAGAAGCTAGCCATATGAGAACTGTAAACCTATATATAAATATACTGTATACATTGAAATTATATACTGTAGTGTATACATTGGAGATAGCCGATCTACAAGCCAATCTACAAGCTCAAAGCGCTTCGTGATGCGTTGTGAGCTTGTAGATCTGCTATTTTCAAAAAGAATCTTGCAATAAAATGTGGAAAATTTGGAAGATTTTTCACAAATCTGGTAAGGGGCTCCAGCTGGCACAACACATTTTCAGATGGGGCTTATAGGGATAAATTAGCCTACATATTAACTTGGGGGTCCATGACAGAGTGTAACCAGAGTGTAACCAACATCTGAAGTGAACAGAGCTCCTGACCTCCTGGTAGTTGAGTATAGTAGCATTCTTTTGTTATTTAGCAAGCTGCTAGTAGTGGTACCATAAGTGCTTTTCTATTAGTATTATATTATTAGCTTGTGTGGTAGTCTGTACTAGTTTATATTTGAATTGTTTTTGTGCTTGAAGCAGTAGGCTATTGGCACTGTAGTAGTCAAAGTAGTTTCACCCTGTAGAGGCCACTTGATTGCCTTGTGAAGTGTGTCGTTTGGGCAGCACTCCCGGCAGACGATTAGCAATCAGCTGAAGTGGCCTTATACCACTAGCTGAAAGCGGCAGCTTTTAAGCGGCGTCCAGCAAACGAAGGCCAGGCGAACTAAGGCGACAGGCGACTTTGTCAAAGTCCGACTTAGTCAATGAACGACACGCTGTATCATTGATTTGTGACATATATAGTAGTGTGATAGATATAGTAGTGTATAGTAGTATATGTTTAGTGATCTACAATGTGTTTTCTTCCTATTCCTGTCCTCTCTTCTTCCTGGTGGTCGCACAAACACTGGGTTACACCCAGATGTCGTGACATAACTAATCTCATCTATCCTACTCTTTCAACTCACGTCGAGCAAGTGGTAACGGGAGGGCTTTGGAATTGCCACTCGGCTGTGGTAGAAGGCAAATCTGCTTTCATCTCAGCCTACGCATCCTTGCTCTCCCTTAACTTCCTTGCTCTGACTGAGACCTGTATCAGACCAGAAAACACTGCTACGCCCGCGGCTCTGTCAGATGTGTACTCTTTCTCTCACACTCCCAGAGCCGTGCGCACAGGTGGTGGGGCTGGTCTGCTAATTTCCAGAAAATGGAAATACTCTCCTGTTTCACTGTCACAATTCTCTCCTACCTCATTTGAATTTCATGTGGTCACTGTCTCTCATCCAGTCAAGCTCACCATTGCAGTTGTTTATCACCCACCGGGCCCTGCTGGTGGCTTCCTGGAGGAGCTGGACCATCTAGTCTCCCACTTCCCTGTCGATGGCTCTGGATTCATCCTTCTGGGTGACTTCAACCTCCCGACTGAGAAGCAGCTAGACCCACTACTTTCGTTTCTCGCCGCCTTTGACCTAGTTATTTGCCCATCTCCTCCTACCCATGAGGCGGGCAACCAACTGGACCTGATCTTCACCAGAGGCTGCTCTATTGCTAACCTGTCTGTCACTCCTCTTTCCAGTGAAAAGGGTAAGAAACTCTCTGATCACTACTTCATGTCCTACTCTCTCTCTCTCTCTCCTCTCCCCCCTCACAGCCCCTCCCTACCCACATGATTGCCTCACGTCACAATCTTCGCTCACTTTCCTCCACTGTTCTTTCCTCCTCTGTTCTCTCTGCTCTCCCTGCCCCTGAATCCTTTGCTCTTCTATCCCCTGATACCGCCACAGATCTTCTTTTCTCTACTCTATCCTCTTCTCTCGACCATCTCTGTCCCCTCACCACCAGGCCTGCATGCCAAACTCCACCTGCCCCCTGGTTGTCGGACTCAGTGCGGACTGAGAGACGGAGCCTGAGAGCGGCTGAGCGCAAATGGAGAAATGGCAACCTCCTGGAGGACCTTCTCACCTTCCAATCTCTCATTTCTACTTTTTCCTCCTCTCTATCAGCTGCTAAAGCTGCTTTTTTTCTGCACTAAAATTCAGGCTTCTGCTTCCAACCCTAAAAAACTCTTTGAAACTTTCTCCTCTCTCCTGCAACCACCACCCCCTCCTCCCTCCTCGTCCCTCCTCCCCGACGATTTCGCCAACTTCTTTGACAAGAAGGTGAACGATATCCGATCCTCCTTCCCTCCTCCCCCGGCTGGTGCCCTGCGCACTACCCACACCCGTCTGCCTGCCACCCCCCCTCTCTACCTTCATCTACTCCTCTCCCCCCCCCCATCCCCTCTCTATCCCACTTCTCTCCCCTCTCCCCTAACGAGGTCCTTCTCCTTGTTACCTCTAGTCGCCCCACCTCATGCTCTCTGGACCCGGTCCCATCCACTCTGTTGCAGTCTATTGCACCTGAACTTCTTCCCTTCTTAACCCACCTTATTAACACCTCTCTGACATCTGGCTACTTTCCCTCTACTTTCAAGACTGCCAGAGTCACCCCCCTCCTGAAGAAACTGACACTTGACCCCTCTGAGATCAAGAACTACAGACCGGTTTCCCTTCTATCCTTCCTATCTAAAACTCTCGAACGTGCTGTCTTTAAACAACTGTCCTCCTATCTCCACCAGAACAACCTCCTGGACTCCAACCAGTCTGGGTTCAAAGTGGGTCACTCGACAGAGACTGCCCTCCTGGCAGTGACGGAGTCGCTCCATGCCGCTAGAGCGAACTCTCTCTCCTCCGTGCTGATACTCCTGGACCTGTCTGCAGCGTTCGACACGGTGAACCATCAGATCCTCCTCTCCACCCTCGAGGGGATGGGTGTCTCAGGCTCTGCACTCTCCCTGTTTGCATCCTACCTGACGGGTCGCTCCTACCAGGTGATGCTGAGAGGGTCTGTGTCAGAACCACACAGGCTCACAACTGGGGTTCCCCAAGGCTCGGTTCTGGGTCCTCTTCTTTTCTCTCTCTACACTACATCTCTGGGTGCTGTCATCCACTCCCATGGCTTTTCCTACCACTGCTATGCCGATGACACCCAGCTAATCCTCTCATTCCCCCCCTCTGATACCCAGGTGGAGGCACGCATTGCTGCTTGTCTGGCTGACATCTCGGAGTGGATGTCGACAAACCACCTGAAGCTCAACCTGGACAAGACCGAGCTGATGTTCCTCCCGGGGAAGGGCTGTCCGCACCGAGACATGGCCATCACCATTGATAATGCTGTGGTGACCTCAACTCGGACTGCGAAGAATCTGGGTGTGACCCTGGACGATCAACTGACGTTCTCGGCAAACATCGCATCAGTGACGAGGTCCTGCAGATTCCTGCTCTACAACATCAGGAGGATTCGCCCCTTCCTCACGGAGAAGGCAGCCCAGGTGCTCATTCAGGCTCTCGTCATCTCCCGCCTGGACTACTGCAACTCCCTCCTTGCTGGTGCTCCGGCATCTGCAATCAGACCTCTGGAGCTTGTTCAGAAAGCTGCGGCTCGTCTGGTGTTCAACCGCCCCAAGTTCTCCCACACAACCATCCTTCTCCGTTCTCTACACTGGCTCCCCGTAGCGGCTCGCATCCAGTTCAAAACCCTGGTACTAGCCTATAGGGCAGTGAAAGGAACAGCTCCTTCTTACCTCCGGGCTATGGTCGATGCCTACACCCCTGCCCGACCACTTCGGTCTGCCACCTCGGGGCGACTGATTGCCTCGTCACTCAAGGGTCCTTCTGGCCGATCCACACGGTCACGACTCTTTTCTGTTCTGGCCCCACAGTGGTGGAATGAACTGCCCACTGATGTTAGGACAGCAGAGTCACTGCCCATATTTCGCCGCAGGCTGAAAACCCACCTCTTCAGGAAACACAACCCTTCCTCTCTGCCTGACCTACTTGTTGTTAACTAGTTGTACGAACGCTTGTTTTTCTATTGCTGTATTGTTTATTGGATCTTGTTTAGTCGATACACTTATTTGTTTTAGCTCATGCTCATTTGATTTAGCAATTTTTGTCTCATTTGTTTAAGGAAATAGGTGGCTGATATATTGTACTTTTACCTTAGCGCTAGGTATACTCTTGGTTGCTTGTTTTTGCAGAAAATGCACTAAAGACTTCTGGTCTTCTGGTGATTAGTTTTCGTTCCCTACCTATGTTGAATACACTTATTGTAAGTCGCTTTGGATAAAAGCGTCTGCTAAATGACTGTAATGTAATGACATAAAAATATTTGAGAACCACCGGTTAAAATAATTGAACAATTGTGAAGCAAGCCCAAATAATCAACTACACTTTAGAAACAAGCCCAAAAAACCGCACCCCACAGCTACCAATATTTACAAGCAACTTTACAGAAAAATAAGCCCAAATTCGCTTATAATAAGCGGACATGGCAACACTGTGCCGTAAAGTGACGTTAAAGTTGGATGCTGTTGAATGCAGACCAACCTGGTCATACGCACGTCTCTGGGATATACGAACCCCTTTGTGAATTGCACGTCAGTTTGTGAGTATACCAAAAATACGACCTCCTTTACGAACTTTATTTACCCCATATTTACGACCCTCTTTGTGAATCGGGGCCATTGTTAGTAAACAAATAATTGGTCTATATAACGCCGTCCTTGATGGTTTCACAACCTTTCACAACCTATTCGAATTAAACGATTTGTAAAATTGCATGTTGTGGCAATTATACAAAAGAGATAGGCTACACACACACACACGCACACACACACGCACACACACACACACACACACACACACACACACACACACACACACACACACACACACACACACACACACACACACATAGATAGCTAGATATATCAAGGCTGAAGCCATTTCTCCATCAAGGCTGAAGTCACATTTATTTCCATTCAACCCATCGAAGAATGAAAAAGGAAAACATGCACGTGAAACTCGCTGAAATGGAATTTAGTTCATCAAGATCGACCCCTTTGGCCTTCAGATCATCTCAGAATAACAGTCACCATGGTTACCGTGTGTCCGGGTAGCTCAGTCGGTAAAGTTCTCGCTCTCGAATCCATGACAAAGGTCATGGGTTCGATCCCGGGCTCAGCGTATGAGTAGCATGGCTTAAGTTGTGCTGTAAATACTGGGAGCTGCAGGGCCATTTCAATGCAAGGTGAAAGGTTATCTCTGGTGATTGTCTGTGGTATAACCCCAAAGATACAGCTTTAAACCGTGCTGATCGGTCAGCTGACATATAGCCTCGATCTCCAGGCTTTAATTTTTTCTAGTTTTGCTCAAAAGCCTGGACCAGCCTGTTGACGTTCGTGGAATAGGAAGTGTTTCATTTCGCCAACCAACCAGAGTGCAGTGGGCGTCGCTCCAAATGTGTTGTGTTGAAGGGGCGGGGGCTGACGGACAGATCGGTGAACCAATGGGATCTCACATATTTTTTCTCCGGAGATTTTGAACCCGCCCCTCTAGACCAGATATCAGACACGCTAGGGCAGCCTAGCTGACATATACCCCTAGAGAAGATATGGCAGCTGACCAATCAGTGCAAGCTTATAACCCTCTCTGTCCTTTTATCATTCTCCTAACTCAGGGCAGAAAGTGTGCGCGAGCACGTGCGTGCGCGCGTGCGGCTGGAGAGAGGGGGGGACTGTTTTTTTAAGTAAAATTGTTTTCTAATTTCCCCACATACTATTGATTTCCCCATATACTATTTTGGGAAAGTTTTTCGAATGTATTTGCACTGTAAAATGTATATAGGCTAAAGACAACAACAATTAGCCATGATATTTAATGAGTCGGATTGCCTATCTCAAACAGCTTTCAATTCGCTGCAAGTTGATTTTCATGCCATACTGACATGAATGGAATGTACAATGGCCTCGCTGAAAATAAAACAAACTTATGGTCAGCAGTAATGTCAAAAGTAATCCAATTCCAGTCATGTGGAAAGGAATGGAAGGCCAGGTGTTGAACCATGGCTGCCGCCATACTTTCATGGGGATTTGGTCAATGTCACCTTCCAAGAAAGATATTTTAAAGGAAATCTTTCTAGTGCTGAGAAAGCCAAATGTAAAGATTAAACAAATGCACCTGAGGGAACAAACCCTGTTTGCACCATCATCTCTTGTTCTATGTCTATCGATTGTGACTTTTACCTTTTTCTTTTCTTCCAATTTAGTCGTTATGCCATTTCCTCCTCCCCAGAAAAGTTTGTGTTGTCACTGCTATTTTACCCTAATGGATCACCTGCCAGTGCAGAGCACTCAGGCAGCGTAGCACCTTTGTCCTACCCCTCCCGCTCAACCCAAAATCGGTGCTTTAGCTCAGCACCGACTTTGACCTATTTGACCCAAAAATTCATCAGCTCTTTTGGACAGGCATAAAATGCCATTAGGGAATTACTTCCATAATTGATTATATTAGCAATTATTCCATCTATTACTTATTCAATTAATTTGTATTTTTATGTATTTGTTTTTTTTTACATAATATAACCTTTGAAATAATTAATTAGCACACACACACACACACACACACACACACACACACACACACACACACACACACACACACACACACACACACACACACACACACACACACACACACAGACAAACAGAGAGAAAATCCTAAAATGTAAAGATATAGATGCCCCCAACCCACGCTTTTTAGGAGAACCCAAACGAACACATTGTCTGCATTTGGCACACAGCACTAGTGACATCAGCACTGAGCAAAAGGAGCCGGAGGAGGCAGCTAAATGTGACGTGTTCTATGCTGCTGAACCCTGTGACCCTGAATGTATTGTTTTCTCCCCCCTGACCAACACTAACACAAAACAGTGGCCTGAAATGGATTTACTTGTAATGTTTTATGAACTGAGCAAGGCGCAATCCCAGGTGACCCCTGCCATGTGTGGCCATGTGTGCACGATCTGCCTGTAGTTAACAAACCAAATGGGAATGAATGCCACACGGCTCCAACGTGGTTCTCTGAGTTCATGTGGCCAGCCTGTGACGTCGGTCATCTCTACCGCAGGGGTCGTCAACGTTTTTCAGACCAAGGACCCCTTAGCTGAGAGAGATGAAGCAGAGACCCCCACTGCATACTGTATAAAATTGTGCGTGTGTGTTTGTTATGTTCAGTTCAGTTCAATTACATTTTCAGCACTTTTGGACAATAAAACACATGTCTGTGTTATGTACATCAGTGCATTTAGAACCAGGTATAATCTCAAAAAGTCCAAGGCACAGGTTGTGAAGTCCGTTTGACATAATAAGGTGTCGAAGATGCCGAAAAAAGGAGAATCATAATTCTTATCGAGCCCTACCCCTGGCTCAGTTTGCATAAATAAATTAAATTGTCACAGTGTTTACAGCACACTTCAAGAATACATAATTAACATGGTGTTTTTGCACACATACATACAGCATACCCTTCCACACATGTGACCCTCGCTCTCTCTCACACACACTCACAACTCTCTCTGTCTCTCTCTCTCTCTCTCATGTGAGAGTCAAGATAGCAAAGAGCTATATGGAGCACGAGTGTCACCGTGGAATTGGGCAGCGCAGGTCTAGCTGAAATGATAATAATTACAATAGAAAATATTAATAAATGTAGTAACTGTATATTAATAGGTATAATTTAAAGTATGTCACAAGGTACTATCAATACTTTTGTTATGTATTATTATTAGGTTAATTATAAATGAATGTTCAGTCTAGTAGCCATCAGTTGATTGGGTTTCTTCCTGTTTGTAAACGCGTGCTCCTCACCTTGTAACAATAGTAACTAGAAAAAGTGCTCCTCGGAGCACAGGTCTCCGCCAGGTCAGGTAGGCTATTGGCCTCCTGGTGGCGCTATAATAGGCCAATGTGAAAAGGGTGCCATTTCTTCTTAGGCCTTTCACGGCAATCGGACACTGCATTCATGATTTGAGGCATTTTGTTCCAAAAATGTGTTTTGCTAAATTAGACCTGCTGGTGGCGCTATAACAGGCCAATGTGAAAAGGGTGGCATTTCTTCCTCGGCTTAGTGGGAATGTGTGTGTGAAAATTCACGGAAACCGCACGCTACGTTCATGATTTGAGGCATTTTGTCCAAAACGGACCAATCCTGCAAACTTTGGAAGCCAATCTTAGCCAATCAGGATGGAATATGGAAAATCGGACAGATCAGTGTTGATCACATGACTATAGAGATACTGTTTACCAATTTGCATGACGTTTGGATAAAATCTGTAGGAGTAAATGGGTTTTACACAAATCGGCCTCCTGGTGGCGCTATAACAGGCCCATGTGAAAAATGCAGAGTTCTGAATTGGCATCCAGGGAGTGTGTGTGCACAGTTTCGGAGAGACCGGGCCAACGGTGCCAGAGATTAGCTACTCGCAGACAGATGGGCGGACGGACGGACGGACAGACGGACGGGGGGTAGGGGTGGGACGATATGGGTACCTCACGATACGATATGTATCACGATATTAGGCCCACGATAACAATATATATCACGATATCTGAAAATGCCGATATATTGCGATATCACGATATATTGCATGAAATTTCACCAACGATATATCACGATATCTGAAAATATCGATATATTGCGATATCACGATATATTGCATGAAAATTCACCAACGATATATCACGATAGTCCTTGTATTCAATTCATAAACACATAAAATAGCACCAAACAGTTCAAAATCATCATTACACAAATACAGAGTAGGAAAAACAACGTATCACAAACATTTAACATTTTTTTTTTTTTTTTTTAATATCGATATTTTTCGGGAGGATATCGATTATTTATCGCGGGAGAAAGTATCGCGATATATCGATATATCGATATATCGTCCCACCCCTAGGTAAAACACATAGATATATATAAAGGCTAGATGACTCACCCGCGCTGCTGGCCAATGGAGTACGACGTTGCCACATGGCGGCCATCTTGAAACAGTCATTCATAACATTATGTCTATGGTGCATATAGTTTAAAATAACCATAGCGTGCTCAATTTTCATCCAATTTTCAAACGGTTTGGTGTGTTGTAAACACCAAAGATGTAGTTATGATACTGCGTACTTAAAATTATATATAAAAAAAAACATGATTATAATTATAAGTATGCAGTATCATAACTACATCTTTGGTGTTTACAACACACCAAACCGTTTGAAAATCGGATGAAAATTGAGCACGCTATGGTTATTTCAAAGTATATGCACCATAGACATAATGTTATGAATGACTGTTTCAAGATGGCCGCGGTTGAGCTACGCTTGCGCCGCCCCCTTGAGCCATCTAGCCTTTATATATATCTATGGTAAAACATACTCTCAGAGACAACTAGAAAAGTATGCTCCTCTGAGCATAGATCCCGCCAGGCCTGGTTTCTTACCCAGGTATGTGTCAGTCATGGGCTACAGCCGTCAGAATACTAGGAAGCTGCGGGGGAAATAGAGTACAACAGACGGTGCAACTGCTCACGTTTGTAGCTGCATTTTCTACATAATGTTTGAAATAAATTATAAGAACCCCCAAGATGAAACCAAGCCATTCTGATGCAGGAAATACCTTCCAGTGGCCAGGCAGGAGGAAAACTGCTTTTACTGCTTTTACTTGTGCATGGCCTTGTACAAATATAATCACTGGTATATTGGTCTGAAATATTGAAATATAATCCTCAAGAATGAAACCAAGCCATTTTGATGCAGAGAATACCTTCCAGTGACCAGGTACGAGCTGCAATCACTTTCCGGCAGGAGTAATAATACATATTATAGCTCATTATGGCCTTTTAGACGTAGGTCAACTGGTGTATTGGACTGATTGGGCTATACTATTTTAAATATAACCCTCAGGAATGAAATCAAGTCATTTTGAGGCAGAGACACGCTTTCATATACCAGATAGGAGCGGCAATCACTTTTGGAGGAAATGGCACATATGGCCTTTTACAGGTATTTCCTCTGATACATTGATCTGATTGAGCTATAATGTTTGAAATGTAACCAATTATGAAACCAGGCCATTTCGATGCATAACATACCTTTCAGTCGACAGGTGCCATCACTTTTTGGCAAGAGTAATAATATATATTATGGCTCAATGCCAATGGTGTATCAAAATCCTGTTTGACAAGAGACCAGACAGACAGACAGACAGACAGACAAAGATTTGTGGATTTATGGACTCCTCCGGGTCCTCGGTAATTTTGAAGTCGATCGGTCATTCGGTTCTCGAGATATGTGGGGGATAGACAGACTCAGAGATTCTGTGAATTTATAGATCCATACATGTATTAATGCCCTCATTATGCCTCATTATAGTACATTTTCATCTGTCATTTTGCCAGAATATATTGCACACATCATCATGTGTGTTTGTTTCTTCAGGTTTATGTGTGTAAAACACTTTGTAACTTTGTATTGACAACTGCGATAAATATGGTTTATCATCATGTCTCTTTTTGTTTTCATCTTGTCTTTTGCCATTTTTATCTCTATATAGTACTATTTATGTTAGCCTTAAGCAATCCTCACGTGCAGATAAATCCAATGCACAAATGTACACACACACGCACGCACGCACGCACGCAGCACTGAAGCTTCTCGCACAAACATGCATGGCTAGTTGGCAACTACACTTAAAAACAATCTATGTTTGGTGTTTGTGTCTAGTGCCTTGAGGGCGCTCACTGTGTATTCTGTCTTTTGTCGGAATTAGCCCACAGAGAGAATGAACCACTTTGACTTTCAACCGTTTTAAGAAGTAGTGAAAATAACGGATCTACAAGCTTCCCAGAAAGCATGTGGATTGGCTATTTTCGCTACTGTGCGACACGGCCATACGACAGAGCAGAGCGTTAATTTATTAAAACAGATACAACTTTGAAATATGGAGGTACAAGGTTTCTGTCCGACAGTGATAAATATTGGTTTCTTTCTTTCCATCTGGAGGCCAATAGTATTACCAGCACTACAGTCTACAGTATCCACGCTCCTTAGTTTGCCTCAGTCTCTTTTTAATAACACCCACCCAGTGGAACATAGCTGTGCTTAACCCTCATGTACCTTGATAAAAAAAACGGATGTGTTTTGATTCATTTCTCATCTCTGCATTATTGGACAACGCAGCAGAGAGAAAAGGTCAGGTCAGGTCCCCTTTTACAAATAGCCTCAATATGCATGTTGCATCCAGACTGTGGTCTGTATATTATTAAGGCGGATCACGTTTATAGCTAAAATGCAGATCGCGTTCCCGCGCACGTACAGTTGTTGTGTGTGGGCCGGAGACACGCTGCAATTAGACGTTTAATAACGAGGATATAAATGCAGGTTTTTACACAGTAAAATCCAGCACGTTAATTGTAGTGTGTGAGAAAATGGACCCTTGAATATTTTCACTCTTTCAGAGTTAATTAAAAACTCCAGACCTTACTGTGAGTGTAGGTCGATGGGCTGTTGATTGCAGCCAGGGTGCATATAGTGGCTGTAGGGTGGAAACTTTGTGTGTCCAAAACTGTTAGCCTACTTGTCAGGAAATGGGAAAAAATCCAAAGGATCCATTAATATGTAATGGCAATATTACTGCCACTTTCACTTTCAAACAAGACATGACTCAGTCATGTATACCAGCTTGCTATCTGTTTTCTCTGATTTGTCTCGCAGAATCTGGCAACACTTGTCTCGCAGAATCTGGCAACACTGCTAGTGGCTCCCCATTGGCTTAAAGGGCAGCCAATGATGAAAAAGTGTCTAGAAAGTGTTGACCTGACTCAGTCTCTTCTAGACCAGCGTGCTTTGCAAGCTGGTAAAAATTGCCAGGGCATTATCTTGGGCGCCGCCTTACCCCTTATCCCTAAACGTAGTAGCCATTTTGACTATTTTTAAAAACATTTTTAAATAGTTCAACTAGCCGATCTACATCGACACGTTGTGAGCTTGTAGATTGGCTATTTGAACTATTTGAAAATGTTTTTCAAAATAGTAAAAAAAAAGGCAAAGAAGTTTAAGGATAAGGGGTATGGCAGCACCCAAGATAGGGCCCCCAATCTAAAAGCTCACAACGTGTCATGATGTGCTGTGAGCTTTTCGTTCGGATACTTTCGTGTGACACTCTTGTATGACTTAGTGGGGCATTCATTCACACATGCGGAAAACAAACAAACATGAAAGGTTGAAACATGGAGGTACAGGGTTTCTACCCGACAGCAGCGTTATGCATTTCAACGCCATCTGAATATCCTGTGATCCCGCTGGATGCATGATAATGCTTGGTGTACGTGGTGTTGCACACTAACTGGCATTAAAGCGGTGTGATTCCTCCTGGAGTTTGTGAATGGATTTCACGTCCGTACCGCTAAGTTGAGCCGTGTTGCAAATAATAATGTATAATAAATGCCTGGGAAAAGTAGTTGTCGGGCAAAATAAATTCTCTCTGGGCCATAAATAGTATGTGAATAATTCAGTATCCAATTAAGCATTAAAAGGCTGACAGAGATAAAATGCCAGATACTGTGATTATACTTTTGGACCAATAGAGTAAAAAAATCACACCCTGTGTGAAGTGGGCGGTGTCTTGCTAGCTAATCACAATACTGAATGGAGTCGATCAATCATGTACAAAAGATAAATACATGTATTGAAACACTCTTTATGATGGACGAAACCATAACTTGAAAAAAACCAATTTATGTTTTTTTTCAAGTTATGGTTGCTTATATAGGGCTATGCACATGTGTCATGTGACACTGGCCAATCACAGTCCTGAATAGATTGTGATTGGCCAATCACAGCGCAGGATAATTGTACAAATTTCCAAACCTCACTTTTAGGGGCGGTTTCACTGCCCAAGATATTTGTACATTTTTCCAAATCTCACTTATAAAGAATCTCTGATATGAAATTTTAATATTTTACAGTATCACATACGTGACATTACAGCTGAGGGGGGGGGCTAATTCACAGTACCTCAGTCTGATCCGCATTTTTCCCCTCAGTGGGTTGAGCAATTGATCTGAACTTTGCACACAGACATTGACCAAAGCCCGTTTTTCACTTTGTTGCTCTTGCTGCTACTTCCATTATTACCACTTGTACAATTTTTTGGGGGTTTCCCAAAAATGTCTGATGAATATTATATGAAAGCAATCCTACTATACATTTCAAAACACTGCAGAGTCTGACAACATTGCAATCCCCCGTGGGTGTACCAATTAATCTGAAATTGCATGCCCATTGAACATTATCCCAAACACCCATATTTTACTTCCGTGAGACGTGAGAGGACGTCTGTTTGCAGCTCCTCTTAAATTGCCTCTTTTCTCCTCTTTTTAAGCTATATATCAACCGCATTTTACCAAAATATGATAGATATTGTTAGTTTTACCCGGATTTATATGTCCAATAACATATTTTAAAGATCGGATACACAGATTTCTTCCTATATGGGTATACTGGCGAATTGTCTCGGTTTGGGCTACTACCAGTGTTAGCCTGCGGCTAGTTTGACAGCTAGCCGGCTGGAGCTAAACAGCTGTTTAGCTCGGCAGCTGTTAGCCCGCGGCTAGTTTGACAGCTAGCCTGATGGAGCAAACCGGCTGCTAGCACGACAGCTATCCAGCAATCGGAAACAACAACAACATCCACCGAGAAAGAAGACCACCAAAATCTTGCCAGAGGCTGACTCAACGCAATAGGCCCAGTCATATGGGCCTTTGCCGGTAAGTGCCGGCCCACATTGGACCTTCTGTGTGAATCTGAATCTGAGTCTACTCCTCGCTGTGGGCTACCGTGTGTAGCCCTCGCGGGTACGTTTGTTTTACACTGTGACACTGCCCGTCTACCAACACATCAGCTAGCCTGCATCATTAATCCATTACTGTTACCTCTTTACTGGCCAAAGCTGTTTTTACTCCCCAGCAACCGCCATCATGCCACCACTCACCTTAACACCTGGCTGTGACAGCTGCCTCCACCTGTCCAAGAAAGTAGCAGAACTGCAGGAAAGGATATCGACGCTGCACAAAATTCAAATAGACGAGATTATCCTCGACTCCCTCGCCTCCTTCTGCCCCGATGCCACATCGCCCGGTGCCGACGCAACCGATCCAGAACTATTCCTCGCCGCTCCGACACCAGCAGTGGAGGAGCTAGACGCGACTGTCCCGATGACGGAGCCGGCCAACTCCATGACCCAGCAGGGTGCTAAGCCCAAGTCCAGGCTCACATTAGCAATGAAGGATCTGGACGCGACTGTCCCAATGACGGAGCGACCCGACAGCGGGACCCAACAGGGTGCCAAGCTCACATCAGCAGCAAAGGAACTGGACGCGACTGTCCCAATGGGGGCTAGGCCTAAGATCAGGCGGCCGTCATGTTCCACCCCTGCCCACTGGAAAAAGACCAGTCGGAGGAAACATAGAAGAACATCTCGCCACTGTCCCCATCAACCCCATGCGACACAGACCAACACTAGATACTCTTTACTGGCAGAGCCGCTCACCCCCCCACACCCTATGCACAATATTCCATCCGAGTCTTCTGAGTCTGACGGCTCGATGTCATCTTCGACACAGTCCATAGAAATGTCCAAGATATCCACCTTGGCCACTGATCGTTGTTCTCAGCAACATACTCCATCTTCTCGACCTGGCCCTATGCAGGACCAAGCAAATGCACAGTCCACTGCTGGGTCGGGAAATAGTCAAAAGGAGCCATCCACCTCTGCCCGACACAAATTGTTGCTGTCAGCTGTAAACAGAAGGTCTGGGGGTCTCACGAGCCATCAGTCGACTCCAAACCCCTCCCCCCCACACCAAATCAGTCTGACACCCAGACCAAAACAAAGGTACCGTCGTCCAGAGCGTCATCTCGCGTCCAGAAAGATGCAGAGGTGACGTCGCTTGGCGTCCAGACTGCTGCGGAGGTAACTTCGTCTAGCGTCCAGACGGATGCACAGGTTTCGACGCCAACTGGAAGCACTCAGCCCCCCCCTCCCGTTCGGCCACTTTTTTCTCCAACCACACTCATAATAGGCGACTCCATAATTAGAGATGTGCGATTTTTTAACGCAAACACGGTCTGTCTCCCCTGTGCTACAATCCAAACCATTATGGATTCAGTCAAAAATATGCTTCCTTCACTCCCATCCACCGTCAAAAGAGTGATTGTTCACATAGGTTTCAAAAACATAGCACGCCATGAATCTGAGATCACAAAAAAGGGGTTTGAAGAACTTTTTACACTCCTTAAACAGACAGGTTTGTCTGTTTACATCTCTGGCCCCATCCCTACACTGCCGCGCGGTTCAGGAGGACTCTTCAGTAGAATCCTATCTTTCCACACTTGGCTCCAGTCAGAATGCAAAGCCCAAAAACTGGAGTACATTGACAATTTCAATCTCTTTTGGAATCGCGAGCCGTTCTTTAAGAAAGATGGACTGCATCCAAACTTGCAGGGCGCAAATGCTTTAGCAAGTAATTTCCAACACAGCGTCCACAACTGACTGTTTGACCCCACCGTCACATCAGCTTCACTTCCACATTCTTCACATACCTCGACGGTTTCACTGCACCCCATTCCAGATACCGCTAGCTCCCCCTGCAGGTCTACTGATAGTATTACCAAAAATAATCAAACACATTCCACTGAATCTGACATCCAGGACATGGACAGGTTATTTTCCACTAAAGGTCTGCATATTATCCACCTCAACATAAGAAGCCTTTTCCCCAAAATCCCGGAAATAAGATCATTATTTAAACAACAAAAGGTTGGGATTCTATGTTTTACTGAAACAATGCTAGACTCCTCCATCAGTGATACAGAAATTGAAATTGAAAATTATGCAGTAATTAGGAAAGATAGAAATCGCCGAGGAGGTGGAGTTTGTGCCTACCTTAGGGCAGACATAGCTTTTAACATTAGACCAGACCTTGATCACGAGAAGATCGAGGCTGTGTGGTTAGATATTTTACTACCCCACTCAAAACCAATTTTAATCGGAGCCTGCTACAGACCTCCCGAGCAAAACAACTTTTATGTCCTATTAGAAGAGACCTGCACAAATGCAGTAGATTTTATCAACTCTGAAGTTTGCCTTCTTGGGGACATGAATACCAACATTTTAAATAAGCATTGCGCAACTTACAAAGCCCTAAGAAATTTTTGCCACCTTTTTAATTTTCACCAACACATTGACCAGTGCACTAGGATTAGTTCCTCTACCATTATTGATTTAATTCTAACAACTGACAAATCAAAAATTTCCAAAAGTGGAGTCATACATTTTGGCATAAGCGATCACTCCATCATATACTGTACACGTAAGCTTCAGAAAACAGTACTAAACTATCATAACACAATCAATATCAGATCCCAAAAGTCATATAGCAGTGAGGCTCTATCTTCCTCTCTGGGGAACTTGGATTGGTCTCCAGTTCTTAAGTGTACAGAAGTGGATAAGTCATTGGACCTTTTTAAATCATCTTTTTTACCGATTGTTGACAAACATGCTCCAGAAAAAACTGTGAGGATAAAAGCTAGAACCGAGCCATGGTTTAATGCAGATATTTTAAAAGCTATTAGACTAAGAGATGACACTTTTAGAAAGTACAGGAAATCCAAGGATGAGCACCTGTTTACTAAATATAAAAAATTAAGAAACAAGGTCCAACGAACAATTAGGACGAGAAAGAAGGAGTTTTTCACCCAAAAGATTACAGAAAACAAAAACAATCCTCAAAAATTATGGAAATCACTGGGCCAGTTAGGATGCAATAAGAGGTTAAAAACCAAAACACACAATCTAAACCTGGAAATAGGAGGAAAAATTATATCTGATAAACTGGAGGTAGCCAACAGTCTCAACACCTATTTTACAACCATAGCAGATTCACTAGTCAGCGCACTACCGGCACAGTCAGGGTGCTACAGTGAGGCTCATATAGAGCGTTTTTATAAAAATAAGGGAGTTAAACCCGAGGCCTTCTCCCTTAGGGAAGTAACCAAAGAAGAAGTGTTAGAAAAGCTAAAAACTCTAAATCCTACAAAAGCAACAGGTCACGATAACATCCCAGCCAGATACCTACGAGACGCAGCAGAAGTCATCACTTCCTGCATAACCCACATAATAAATTTGTCCATCAACCAAGGTCACTTCCCACAGGAATTCAAATCGGCAACAATAACCCCACTGTACAAAAAGGGAAGCAAATTACAACCAGGTAACTACCGCCCTGTTTCCATTCTATGCACATTATCAAAGGTAATAGAGAGACTTATATATGAACAGATAGAACATTATACAACATCACATAAGTTATTGTACGAATTTCAATCCGGTTTCAGGAAATCACACTCAACAGACACCTGTTTACTACTGTATATCTTACAGATCACATAAAGAAAGAAGTGGACTTAGGTAAGTACTGTGGCATGGTAATGCTTGATTTACAGAAGGCATTTGACACTGTAAATCACAGCATCCTACTGGGTAAGCTTGGGGCCTTAGGCTTCAACACCACAGCTACCAAATGGGTAAGATCTTACCTGGATGGCAGAGAACAAGTGGTGAGAGTAAATGGCACAATGTCCTCACCTCAACCATTAACATGCGGAGTCCCTCAAGGCAGTATTCTAGGCCCTCTCTTCTTCTTATTGTACATTAATGACATGAAGTCTGCCTGCGATTGCAATCTGTTTCTCTTTGCAGATGATTCAGCCCTCTTAGTCTCACACAAAGAGAAATCAGTAGTAGAAAAAATGCTTAGCACAGAATTAACCAAAGTCAGTATCTGGTTAGAAGACAACAGGCTGTCACTCCACTTGGGCAAAACAGAGGCAATCCTGTTTGCATCTACAGCCAAGCTAAAGAAATCCCCAGGGCTTACGGTAGTGGTTGGCAACTCGCCAATTAAAGATAAGGAAGAAGTAACATATTTGGGATGCATACTAAATAACTCCTTATCTGGAGAGAGCATGGCTCTGAAAGTTATCATGAAAGTAAACCAGAGGATAAAATTCCTTGCTAGAATATCGCCCTTCGTAGATCGAAATGCGCTAATAATACTGGCAGGGGCATTGGTACAATGCCATTTCGACTATGCATGCACATCCTGGTACTCCAACATCCCAAAGATCCTGAAAAAAAAGCTCCAGACCTCGCAAAACAAATTAGTTAGACTGATCCACAAGTTACATCCCAGAACTCACCTTCTGCCGGCCCATTTCAACAGCCTCAAGTGGCTCAAAGTCGAGGAAAGAGTAATTCAAATTAAAATGTGTATGGTCCACAGGATCATAAATAATGCTGCACCTAAGTACCTAGATGAATATTTTACCAAGGTCAGTACAGTACATAGGTACTCAACCAGAGGAAGCTCCACTAACTTTGTGCCTCACCTATTTAGCAGTTGCATGGGCCAGAGTTCATTCCTGTACACTGCAACAGATGCATGGAACGAACTACCAACAAGCATCAAGACCACTAGCTCCATGGCTGGCTTTAAGTTCTCCCTTAAGAGATGGCTCACTACCAGTGCGACCTAAAAGTACATTTTTTAATTAGGGTTCGTATCCTCCCCAGCCCCCGCACACATGCGCGCACGCGCATAAGCGCGCACGCGCACGCGCGCACGCACACGCACACGCGCACACACGCACACACGCATACACATATAGATACTCACACGCACGCCCGCACCTACACCAAGATCAACAGGACCACGATGGAAATAAGCTTCTGGCTTTCTTGTGTCTATCCTTTTGACTATTCCCTGTGTACATTGTTTTGTTATGTGCAAATTGTCAATAAATAAATCAATCAATCAATCAATCAAACTTTCCTGAGGGGGAATGGGGAAATTCATGTCTCTGCTTTTGATATCACCCCTCTGGTCATAAAGGTTTATGGCTGGTGGGGATATGCGGTATTATGCTTTATCGCTGCCTCTGGTCAGACTGAATTAAATATATGAACACAATTTAACAATTTAATCAAAAAAATATGTTAACCACATTATAAGACTGGTGCCTCTACTTTGGGCAAATCTTTCTACATTTCTACAAACTAAAAAACAAGCTCACAGTTTGTAGATCTGCTATTTTCGCTATTTGTCATACAAACAAGCATGGTGTAAGGCTAAAGAGGTTAAGAAAATGTCCACCACTCAGTTTATTTAAAAAAAATCACACCCAGTGTGAAGTGGGCGGTGTGGTCACAGTGGTCATCACAGTGATGGAAGTTCACTTAAAGAAAAGTAATATTTCTGAAGTGGGTGGTGCTAATTATTAACAATGGTCCACAATGGGTGATTCACTTTAAAAAATCCATAAATGTGTTTCTTTTAAGTGCATGGTCCTATTTATAGGGCTATGCACATGTGTCATGTGTTTCACTAGCCAATCACAGTCCTGAATAGAGTCAGCTAGCATATAATCATATTACAGCTAGCATTGAATGTGTAGGGGTTAGGGGTGTACAATGGTGGCCAATCATGGTGCAGGGTTAGGGGGGTACAATGGTGGCCAGTGATTTGCATTGAATGTGTAGGGGTTAGGGGTGTAGGGGGGTACAATGGTGGCCAATCACAGTGCAGCGAATGTCGATGTCCAAACCTCACATATAGGGGCGGTTGCACCGCCCAAAAATCCAACCCTGATTATTGTCAATTGTATAGAGCTCAAGCTCAGTTTCTCAAACTGAGGTCCTGGGACTCCCAGGGGTCCTTGGCGGGGGATTCCAGGGGGTCCCCAGCAAAATGTGTAGAACCATTTTAAACCTTGTATACACTGGCTATTTGAAACTAGTCGATCTACAACCTTGTAAATCTGCCATTTTCAAAGTTAAGTTAATTTTTTAATCAAATTTCTTTGATTTTTCGTTTTATTTATTTATGTTATTTAAAAAATCACACCCTGTGTGAAGTGGGCGGTGTCTTGCTAGCTAATCACAATACTGAATGGAGTCAACCAATCATGTACAAAAAATAAATACATTTATTGAAACACTCTTTATGATGGACGAAACCATAATTTAAAAAAAACAAATTTATGTTTTTTTTTAAGTTATGGTTTCTTATACAGGGCTATGCACATGTGTCATGTGACACTGGCCAATCACAGTCCTGAATAGACTGTGATTGGCCAATCACGGTGCAGGGTTAGGCGGGGTACTTTTTGGCCAATCACAGCGCAGGATAATTGTACAAATATCCAAACCGCACTTATAGGGGCGGTTTCACCGCCCAAAAATAACATAAATTAAATGCTATTTATAAAAAAGGGATATTAACTTGTGACCCATATAAAAATATCCACAACCCACAAATGGTTCCCGACCCAGTGTGTGGGAACCACTGGGTACCAAGCAGTACTGGCAGTAGCAGCAGTGTTACATTCAGCAGTACTACTTACTTCAGTCAGTTTGTCAAACACTGTAGTTTCATAAGTCAGTCAAAATATACAGTATAGTGTCTCTCTCTTCATTCAGCTCATACTCTCCCTCTATGTGTGTGTGTGTGTGTGTGTGTGTGTGTGTGTGTGTGTGTGTGTGTGTGTGTGTGTGTGTGTGTGTGTGTGTGTGTGTGTGTGTGTGTGTGTGCGCGCGCGAACACGAAATTTAGGCGAGATGAGGACAGTGATGTTAATACAATTGTATGTATCTCCCTTGCTTTACCAATCAATCATTCGCTGAGAATACTTGCCAGATGATAGAACACTGTGCATATGTCCTCTCCATTTCCTTTAAATTTACATAATACTATATTTGTACTATATGTACTATTTAAAAGCTAGTTGTACATCTCCCCTCAAACAGAGGCCAGACTCCACACAACACACGCACACGCACACACACACGCGGCGCAAACACACACACACACACACACACGGTTGGAGCATGGTAATGAAATGCTGCTCAGACACATTAGTTGGCTTTACCGAGAGAAATACACCTCACTGGGGACCCATATTGTGTGTGTGTGTGTGTGTGTGTGTGTGTGTGTGTGTGTGTGTGTGTGTGTGTGTGTGTGTGTGTGTGCGCGCACGCGCGCGCGTGCACGCGTGTGTCACAGAGGAATGAATGATGGCATAAGGAGCAGAAAGAGTTGCTGTCATCGCTTTGTCAACTTGTCACTCTCTCATTCTCTCTACAGTGTTATTTGTCAGGATAATAATGTGCGGCCAGTGGGAGACTGTACCGTATTGATGCTACAGTATGTGTTAGATGCATCAACAATTACACACAGCCCTGGTTACGATGTTCCATCCGAAAACACTACATTTTGGCATCTGTGCCCCAACTAGGCATGCAAGTGCACACATAGACATGAAAGGGGGCTTGAGCCCCTGCCCTTTTACCTGTCGCTAAGAAAGTGCCCTCCAGACTGAAAAAATAAATAATAATAAACGAAAAATGTATTTCAACTACCCCTAGCAGCCTAACGGTAAGGCCGACAGAAATGTCAGTGGATGTGTTGGATGCAGCTCAAAGTGAACTTTACTCAGGTATCTAGTTTGTCGCCGTACGACTTTCCTAGCCCGAGTTATTAAAGAAAAACGGGCGACAATGGCCAAAATTCAATCGAAAATCTGCGATTGAAAACCAGCGAAAGTGTCCGTTTTCAAGATGTTTTGGCCATTATCTCTGGAACAGAAGGACCAATCTGCTCAGTTCAAAGCTTTTTGGGTGCGTGACTTTGAGGACATTAAGCACGCAATGATACCTCTTCGGATTTGTCGGGTTTTCGGGCCTAAAAGTATGGTAATTGTTTGTTTAAAAAAAAAAATCCAATAGGTGCCCTTTTAAAATTCCAGCCCCTGCCTCTCCAAATCCTTCTGCACGTCCCTGCAACTAGGAATGGGTAACATAAGGATTTTATCAATACCGATACTGCTTATCAATCGACGTGTACTTATTTATACTCTTCACCATTTTTTGGGGCATTTTACGTGTATTTATGTGTTTGTTTGTTTGTTTATTACTTTTTCTTTTTATTGTATTACTATTATTATTGATGCGTAGTTTATAAATATCTGGTG
The DNA here is from genome assembly GCF_963280865.1 of Gymnoscopelus braueri. Taxonomy (NCBI): domain Eukaryota; kingdom Metazoa; phylum Chordata; class Actinopteri; order Myctophiformes; family Myctophidae; genus Gymnoscopelus; species Gymnoscopelus braueri. The sequence goes on along the minus strand of NC_137608.1, from coordinate 46,715,504 downwards.
GTGTTAGTTGCTGCTAACATTACAGATAAATTGTATTTAAAGATCTTCAGATACCATACCAAATAACTATGGTTCTTCAATAAGTTAAAATAAATACGCATTGAAAAAGTGTAAACATTACATTATAAACAAACCAGCAGCAGTGTCAGGGAGAATCTGGGACATCTTCTGCATTATTTTGTTCCCAAAATAAAAAACAAAACCAACACTCGCCCAGCACTCGCAGGTTTTGTTTGGGAAAATAAAATGATGTCTCTCTCGGGAGAATCCACGAGGGTCGCGGTTATCGCCCTGCTGTGGAAAAGTATTAATCATAAATATTAACTCATACAGGGGGTTCTAAATGAACCCTTACAGGTATGGGTCCAAATGGAACCAAATGGACCACACTCAAGAGTCATGGAGGTCCTTGAAATTACAAAAGTTTGAGAACCACTGCTAGCCTATAATTAGGCCTTAGGCCTGGCGGAGATAAATATTGAGCATGAGCAAGATAGCAGTTTGTAATGGGCAGAGAATGAAAAAGACAGCAGTGTTGAGTGTTTAACTCAGTGGTTCTCAAACTGTGGTCTGAGGGGGCTCCCCAGCAAAGTTATTGATAGTTGAGAACCTAATGGACCCTTTCGGGTCTGTAACTCTGAGTGTACATGTATTAGTATTTTTTGTTACAAATTTTACACATTTTGTACACTCATTTATGAGTGTCCGTGGCCTAATGCATAACAAACTAGGGGTCCTTGATTGGTTTAAAGGCATAACATGTAACTTTGCCCTGTGTTTACATGACAAAACACATTTCTTTCCACATCATTTCCCTCTACAGTATACCAGCAGTCAACAGCCACTGGAGTAGTGTGGTGTGTTTACCTTCAGAAACACACTGCCCTCACTGTATTTTTGTGTTTTCACTGTTTGTTTTGGTAGCCCAAAAACATCCCGCCTACCAAAACAAACAGTGAAAACACCAAAATACATTGAGAGGGCAGTGTGTTTCTGCAGGTAAACACCACCACACCACTCCAGTGGCTGATGACTGCTGGTATAGAGGGAAATGATTGGCGATATATATATATATATATATATTTATATATATATATATAGTTTTGTTATGTAAACACAGGGTAAAGTTCCATACTATGCCTTTAGCTGATAAGGTGACAAAAGAGTAGCCTGTGTGTTTTGCTGCGGTCCCACCCAGACATAGCTGTGAGCGTCTGAAGGTGAGAAGAATGTTGAAAACTTTTGACAGGTAGAGTAAAAGTCATTTGCGCTGTGTTCTTTGTTTTCAGTTTTCATATGTCAGAGTGGATTATTTATACGGCCATTTTGCCAAAGATTTAATTAAGGAGGGTTTATTGATATTCTGTCATTTGATTATGTAAATTAAGCTTTGCTCTAGTCTAGCACTTTCTCTGAGAAATGGGACCTTTTTCTAAGTATATGTGGACGTTTAATCTTCATTTCAACACTTCAACACTGTTGAAAGGCACACATTTTGTATAATGGGGAATTATACAGTACTTTGCTGTCACTATAGTTTTATAACACGTTAAGTGGTCATGAGAACCTTAGTTAATAAGCATACACCTGGCACCCGGTATCTAAATTACACACCCAACATAGGTAAGATCTATCTAAATGACATACAGTACCCAACATCTCTCTAATACATACCCAACATCTAAATGACACACCCAACATAGCTAGCTTCTATCTTAATAGTGTACCTACTGTAACAGCAGAAGCGCCGTAAATAACCTAAATAATCTACAAGCTCACAACGTGTCACAGATGACGCGTTATGAACTTGTATATTGCCTATTTTCAGCACGCTTTCACGCCCAGTCAAAAAAAATATAAATAATCAAGCCTAACAGCAGTACTCCAGACAACTATTTAGCATAATTATGATGAAATATGCAAACACTCACAAAGTGCTTGAGAACCTAACGCTGTCAATGAGCTGTGAGCGCGGCTTCAAATATTCCTGGCCGTCGATTATGAGCAACCAATCAACCAATCTTCATCACTCAGTAATGGACAGCAATCAAAAGACTCCCACAGTTGTGCTAAAAAATGTGTCTCTAGATGATACTAGACATGATCTAGAGATGATGATTTGTCTTCAATGGTGTGTCCCATCTGCGGCAGGTGAACAAAGTTAAATCTAAGTGAAATGAGATAAAATGGTGAGAGGTGAGAGCATAGATATATATAAAGGCTAGATGACTCACCCGCGCTGCTGGCCAATGGAGTACAACGTTGCCACATGGCGGCCATCTTGGGACGGTCATTCATAACATTATGTCTATGGGGCATATACTTTGAAATAACCATAGCGTGCTCAATTTTCATCCAATTTTCAAACGGTTTGGTGTTTTGTAAACACCAAAAATGTAGTTATGACACTGCATACTTATAATTATAATCATGTTTTTTTTTTTTTTAAATACAATTAAGTATGCAGTATCAAAACTACATCTTTGGTGTTTACAACACCAAACCGTTTGAAAATCGGATGAAATTGAGCACGCTATGGTTATTTCAAAGTATATGCCCCATAGACATAATGTTATGAATGACCGTCGCAAGATGGCCGCGGTTGAGCTACGCTTGCAACGCCCCCTTGAGCCATCTAGCCTTTATATATATCTATGGGTGAGAGTATTGACTACTTCTTGGACTGGAGCAAACGGCTCCATATACAGTTAGTGACACAAGGTCCCATTATTTATAATTTCATGCCATTTTATTCTATATTTCCTCTCATTCCATTCTGACAAAATATCACTTTGATTGCCGACCCTTGGCTGTGTGTGTGTGTGTGTGTGTGTGTGTGTGTGTGTGTGTGTGTGTGTATTTCTAAGATCTACGAGTGTGTGTGTGCACAGATAAGTGTGAGTTAGAGTGAGGGAATGGCCCCTGTGGAATAGCAATCAGCAGTACAAAATGAGTGATGAAAGAAAGAAAGCGCAACTGAATAGTTGTTGAAACAAGAGAGACGGGGGCACTGAGAAAGGTCTGTTGATTGTACTAATTAAAATCCCACCCATTAGCTTGCTGTTAATTGAGTGATTTATTCTACTGGGGGAGTGTGACTGACAATCAAACCATGTTAGCAATATTTAAATGGAGGTGAAACAAAAAACTATTATCATGCTTGGTATGACATGCAGGCTAAATGGAAATAGCTGTAGCTTTGATACCACTAATTGGCAACGATCCAAATCATGATCACCAAAATACAATGCATGTATGTATTGTAATGTGTTGGTATGCCAGGATGCTAACATGCAACTCGTAGCCCCATTTCCATTATAAAATGAAATAATTAAAAAAGTATTAAACCCTCTGGTGTCTGGTATCTTGTTTTAAAATACAAAATGACTGTCCTTTTGGGTCAGGGCTGAGCAGGCCGACTGCAGAGGATGATGTACTGTAACAAATCAAATAAAACAATAGTGGCCTACGGGCAGTGAGCACAAGTTGCTTCCTCCGTGATCAGAGCCCCATTGACTTCCATCACTAAATGTAACTAAAATATGTTAAGTAGTATAAAGATAAAAAAGAATAGTACTTCTGTGATGTCATGGACTGCAACTCCGTTAAGACCTGTCTTGTTTTGTTTTAACAGGCGACAGGAGACGTGTGAATTGTCAGGGTTCTTTATAGCGTGGCTCCGTGGGAAGCTAGCCATGTATAAGAGGGTCCTCTACTGTCTCTGTTTGTCTGGATCAAATCTCTCAAACCGCTGGTCCGATCAGCGCCGTATAGTTTTTGTGCACAGTGCCAGCAGGCCAACTTAGTATGCCATGTATTTTGTTTTTCATATGTTTTTATTTTTGGAAACTAGACCAGTACCAGGATACCGGGATCAATGCCAGTCGGGAACGCATTCTCCACGGGTTATGCGCAGTACACGTTATATCTGTCAGAGTACTCATTGTAACCGTCTCTCTCTGTCCCTTGTATGCCCATGTATGGAGATCTCTGTATCTGTCTGTATCTGTCTGTGTCCCTTTTATGCCCATATATGGAGTTCTCTGTATCTCTCTGTCCTTGAACCTTTTATAGCCATATATGGAGATCCCGAATGTGTATGCGGTTCTGGACAACCACGATTCCGACCAACTTCACTCCTGAAATTGCACTCCCTCAGGTCCTCTGCGACACGTGTGCCGAGTTTGAAGCCGGTCGGCCAGACGGTTCTCGAGGAACGCAAAGGACAGCGCACACTCACGCACACATAAAGAGATTAGCTAAATCTATAGTTAGATAATTATTTAACTTAAACTTATAATGGAAGTCAATGGGGCTCGGATTGGGCTGAAACAGTGCCCAAATTGGGAATGATTGATGTCATAGACCAGCCACATGACATCCGAGATCCATATGGATCTCCTGACTTCCTGTGTACAGGTCATACAGTCATACAAGTTATTGTACAGTAAACAGTATATCTCTGCTGTCGGGCAGAAACGAGCTAACTCCAGAATGTTCATTTCTTAGGAAATGAAAAAACAAAATATAAATGTTTATTATTATTAATACTATATTTAAAACAAACCAATACTGCCTCATCAAAGTTGGTACTGTGACTTGATATATTGTCAGATACTTGCATGTGTCATTATATTATCACCGCTTTACCAAAATCCAGCTCAAGTGGAGTTAGGAGGTTTTGTCCATCATTGATAAGAATAGCTCCAATCAGAACCTCTCCCTCCGCAGCGGAGGGAGAGGTTCCAAATGGGGTTAAGCTGACAATGGATCTCCAAGCTCACAATGCATCACAACGTGTGAATTAATGCCCTGATGCTTCATGACACTTATTATATAGGCCTACAATAATAAGCAGGACTTAAAATATTATAATAACTTCTGCAAAGAGGGGTTCACGGAGTTGCAGTAGAACTAGCGAGAGTAATGCTATATGAACTAATTTCTTTCTCCTCAGAAAACACTACATAGATTTGAGAAATATAATTAATTGTTTTCATAACATTAGCGTCAGTGCTACAGTCAGTTTGATAAACAGGTACACTGTATAGTTACTTTTAACAGACTACGGGGGGAAAAACCCAGCCTCGTTAAAGTGTGTTTTCTTCCGCTCCGCAGCAGCTCTGTTAGCTCTGTTCTCTGTGTGCACTGAGGCACGCAGAGGAAAGGGGGTGGGAGTTGGGTGGTTTGACCGACATTTTGAGGATCCAATGGAGTTGGGAGGTTTTGTCAGAAGCTTTTTAATACTTTTCATTGGTTCAATATTTTTTTAACCAACACACAGACGTAAAGGGTGTTCAATAGCGTTGATTTATGAAAAAAAGAAAAGGTGCTCCTCGGAGCACTGCCAGACCCCTAGTGGTTGAAATCTGAAGATCGGAGCACTACGTGTCACACTAAGCTTGGCCAATCAAAAAGAGGGACAGGTAGGAAAAGAGGGACAGACCGACCGACAAAGCCTCATGTAGGCCGACCCCTGGGTCTGGCAACAAAAAGAAGCTGAAATGGAGTTGGCTGGTTCCCGCCGACAGCGACGATATACAAAATGTTACACAGCAACCGGACAGGACATCCTGTGAGAAATACATGGTCCCTGACTGAGATAATATGCACACTACAACACCTACAGTAGGAAGTGAGCTGGAGCAGTACTTTAGTGAGAAATGGAAAGAAAAGCGCAGGTAGGCAAGGACAAGAACATGCATTGTGTGAGGCCACTACCAGTCAGCCTTATCCCAGGTCTCCTCAGCGGGTTTGGAGGACCTCTTCTCCTTGAAGTCTTCTGTGTTCTCACAGTTGTTGTCCCGTGCCTCCAGGCAGTCTTCTGTGCTGTGTTTGTTGTTGGATGCCATCTCTGAGTCCCAAAGTTCCCAGCTGTCACAGTTCTTAGCAGAATTGTCTGTGAGGTTCCAACTATCACTACTGGGAGAGTCCTTGGGTTTAAAGGAATTGTTGCTACCAAATGATTCCCAGACGTCCTTTTCAGCAGGTTGGTCGGAAAACCCCTGATAGCCCTCAGTGCCATCCATGTTCTGGTCGCTGTCTCCAACTGACCCGTCTTCTATCTTTCCAGTGAAGAGATTAGTCAACTTTGCACCAGCTCCCTGAACTTTACTTGCCAGCCCAGTGATGCTGGCTGCCATCTCATCTAGCAGCGTTCCATCCTTCACCTTCTCTTGGGTAGGTTTGATAACATTATCATTGACTTTGTTTGCCAGCCCAGTGATGCTGGCTGCCATCTCATCTAGCAAGGTTCCATCCTTCACCTTCTCTTGGGTAGGTTTGATAACATTATCATTTAAAGTGTGTCCTAACTCTGTGACCTTTAAGGTTGCTTGGCTTGCCAGTTTAGCAGTATTACCTTTCGCAACAGTAGCAAACTTCCCAGCACCAACTGTGAAGCTGGTCCAACCTGAATAAATAGAGGACATGGCATTGTTCAGGAAATCGTCTTTCTTCTCTGAGGTCAATGGGTTACCAAAACCAACATATGAAGTATCTTGACTGTTACCCGCAACACTCTGATAGGAATTTATATCATCACTCATCCAGTCTTCAAAGGCCTTGTCTGGAGGTTTGGATGAGTTCTGACCAGGACGTCCAGAACGGTGGGAGGGCGACAAGCTAGGCTTGGGCTGGGGAGATGTCCAGTCTTGGGCAGAGGATGTCTCAATAGACCATTCCTTACCCTCAGCCAAAGTTGCAACCTTGTCCCTGAACAGCGCAGCAGCTCTGCTGTAATATTTCTCCTTTAAGTTCCAAGTGGGATCATAGTCATCTTGAAGTTCAAGAAACAGACGGAACTTTCCATTCCCTCCTGCTTTCATCTTCTCAAGTTCAATATCCTTCCACTTGTCCATGGTAACAGAGCGAACAAAACTGAACTCTACTCCCAGGCCCCTATGCCTGCCAGAGCACTCAATACAAATCCAGATGCCATAAGTCACACTAACCCACTGAGGGTTGAACGCTCCACACTCAAAGCAGCGGTTGTTTTCGTCTTGGGTTCTCACCTCCTTCAGAACTGTTCTGGTCCTTGGACTTGCCATTCTGTCCCACAACGTTCTGCTCCTGCTCCTGGCGGACAACGCAGGGTGTTCCTGTGTTCCTTATTGATTGTTTATAACTGACCGGTGGTGTCAGGGACAGATATATAAATCGTTTATAAGGACTGCTCGTGTGGTCTGTGAGGACTACACTACTTTTATTTCAAAGTTCCTTTTATACACTCTTGCAGTGACACAGATGTTAATATTCAGATCTGAGGAAGTCCATATTTAGGCACTGCAGTGGACCATCCATGATGTCATCAAGTACCCTATGACCAAACTCAGAAAGCCCACAATTGTAAAGATAACAGTTAGAACAAGATGGGGTCTAATAACAGCATCATGGATTCCCTGTGAATCTTGACCCTTGTTAGATTCCATCTCCGAGCCCCAAATTTCCCAGCAGCTGGAGCTCTTTTCAGAGTTTCTCCAATAGTCTTTGGCGTATGCAAAGGACTTCTGACCGGGATTGCCCTGATTTCCCTCAGTGGCATCCAAGTTCTGATAGCTGTCTCCAACTGACCCATCGTCTGTCTTTCCAGTGAAGAAATCAGTCACCTTTGCACCAGCTCGCTGAACTTTGTTTGCCAGTCCAGTGATGACTGGATGGCTGGCTGCCATTAGCAACTTTCCCTTCTCTTGGCTAGGTTTGATGACCTTCTCATACAAAGCTTGTCGTAACACTTTGGACTTTAAGGTTGCTGTGTTTGCCAGTTTATAAATAGACGACAAGGCATTGCTCAGGAAACCAACAAACTGATTATGTTGATTCCCACTGTGACCCTCAGCCACAGTGGGCCTCTCTCCCACAGTGTGACCCTCACCCTCAGGACCTCCAGAGCGATGAGAGGGTGTCAAGCTAGGCTTTGGCGGTGGAGGTGTCCAGTTTTGGGCAGAAGATGTCTCAATGGACCATTCCTTACCATCAGCCAATGTTGCAACCTGGTCCCTGAACAGCGCAGCAGCTCTGCTGTTATATTTCTCCAATAAGTTCCAGTTGGCATCATAGTCATCTTGACTTAAAAGAAATAGGCGGAACTTTAAATTCCCTCCTGCTTTCAGCTTCTCAAGTTCAATATCCTTCCACTTGTCTAAGTTAACAGAGCGAACAAAACTGAGATGTACTCCTAAGCCCCTATGCCTGCCAGAGCACTCAATACAAATCCAGATGCCATATGTCACACTAACCCACTGAGGGGTATCCTTTCCACACTCAAAGCATTGATTGTTTTCGTCTTGGGTTCTTATTTCCTCCAGAACACTTTGGGTGCTTGGACTTGCCATTTTGGCCCAAGCTATCTGCGCTTGGTGGAAAATGCAGGGTGTTTGGAAAGTGTCTCTATCCACAGATATGTCCTTTCAGTCATGGAGGAGCAGTGGTTGAATATTTTAATACACTCTGACAAGCTGACAGAAGGAAAATATAGGACCATTGGCTGCTGTTATTAAACTCGAGTGGCCATGTTTTGTGAGTGTGAAAGAAAGGGAATGCAGAGTCAGCTATTCAATTTCTACTGTTTATAGGCGTGGGATGTCGGGAACAGCTATCGCTATGCGCCGTCTATATGTATATAAAGTTTGTGCTTGTGGGCTGTGAAGTGTTTCTCTCTGTTTTGCCATTTCCCTGTTCCTTTTATACACCCTTACCCGTGACATAGATGTGCATACAATATTCTGATCTGAGGAAACCCAAATTCAGGCATGACTTCATCAATTACGATAAATAAACCTAATACTGACTGTAAACCTAATAGTAGAATAACATAATAGGAAGACAAGATTGGGTGTCATAATGGCTTGGCTTTCCTGTGAATCTCTGACGTCATATTGACTGCCCACAAATGGATACGGATAAACAGACGACACAAAGAATTGGGGGGACATACAGACAAACGCTCCTCTAGATGCATGGCTCCCTCCTTGGGCACCATGCCGTGAAAAAGAAACAGAAAACGGTAAAGTGTGGAGAAGGTATGGGGGAAAACATGCACAGATTATCTTTTACAGCATGGTTGTGTAAGCCAGTCCAACGCTTTGATCCCCATGTAGGTCGTGTTCAGCTTTTTATAGATTATGGAATTACAGAATTAAACTTTCAAATGACGTGTCATACACTGAAATACAGTACGACAAAAGAACAGGGAAGGACTCACACAGAAATAAAGAGATCATCAGACCATCTTGATTGCAAATGAAAATCAAAAGCACTGGTTCCTAAACATTTTAGCTTGAGACCCAAAAGAGACATATGTGATGTTTCCCCAGGACCCAAGCTAATGAAAATAGCAGATCTATAAGCTCACACAAGTTGTGCGCTTGTAGATCGGCTATTTTCACTACTTCTTAAACATTTGTTTTCTAATTAATGGAATGTTTTAACCCATTTGTGGATTATTTTATTTTTATGTTTTGAAATAATAATTAAAAACTAAATGTAGGAAACAAAAAATGTAAACAATGTTTACTCGTGACCCATAAAAAGGTGTCTGCGACCCACGAATGGGCCCTACCCTGCAGTGTCAAAAGAGTAGAGGCAAACATGTCAGTCCTCACAGGGACAGAAGGAAGTATTTACTCCCATTTTGTGTCCATAGAGTCTTTGTCAGATTGGAATTCCTGGGTGAATTCCAGGAGGCTGGAACACAAGTACAACACTAGCCAAACTTGCCACGAATATTGCAAATGGGTTGGGCCCTTGAACAGACTACTTCTTTCCGTGTCAATGAACATCCTACTATAAATGTGCAAAATCTGACATCAAGTGCCATGCATGAGTGTTTATAGGAACCTGCAAACCGGTCCTAACAGGATTCTCAAGAACTGCACCAGAATGGTGGTGAAGGGAGCTGTGCTAGTAGGCTGCAGAGATTTTTTACTACTTTGCCAAGTTTTTCATAGTCATGTAGTTGTGGACTAGAGGTACTTTTCCTTATTATGTAATAAAGACGCAGAAATAAATTCTAGGTAACAATGAAAATTGTATCCTCTGAAGCAGGAAGTTCAAGCATAGTAGGAACACAGTTTCAAATCATGTGGATCTCGGCATCCATATGGGAAAGGTGAGGCTCCAAAGCGAAACTTTGATGGTCTGCACTTGACGTCAGTTGCCTATGACACAGTATCTGTGATGTGGGACTCCAAACTTAAGAGCCCTATTTGACCTATCAATTTTAAGTTAAATATTTAAAAAGTACAAAATACATTAGTGGAGAGTCTTCTGTGGCCTACTGCAAGTGTGCACAAGAAAAGCCAAGGTTTTTAGTCTTAAAGGTTCGATGACATTCATTTTCCCTTTTTTTATTTTTAATGTTTTTTTGGGGGTTTTATGACCTCAATTACACCCAAAAAATCTGAACTTTGAACATTCAGTGGATTTTCTGTGGTCTGGGGTTTTCTGAATAATTAGGCTGAAAAGTAATCTGAGCTTGGCCCTTCGGCAGTGAGGTCACAGTCGATTAATCCCGCCCACTCTCCTCCTCGCCCCTCCCCTATCCTTTCCTTTGGGGGGGGCGGAGCAGAGGCGATGATTGACAGGCAAAATCCCTCACCAGTGACACCCGCAGGCAAAGATTTCTTTTTTCATTGCAGTTGAAAAGGCTTTAGAAATGTGAGACAAAAACACCTACAGTGAATCACTGGAGTGGAATTTTCAGTTAAAACTTTTTGTACACGTTTGAAGGACCAGGACAAAGACTCTGAATGTGGTGTAAACATGAATGTCATGATACCTTTAACATACAGTACCGTATGCTTTATGGGATATATAATGAAATGAGACACTCCTCACTCCTGCATTGTGTGTGTGTGTGTGTGTGTGTGTGTGTGTGTGTGTGTGTGTGTGTGTGTGTGTGTGTGTGTGTGTGTGTGTGTGTGTGTGTGTGTGTGTGTGTGTGTGTGTGCGCGCACGCACGCACACTGAAGCATACAGTACTGTTAAGACTAAAAACTGTGTGCATGTGCATACATGCACGCTTGCAGCCTTGCACGTACACATTTTTACTTGAAAATTGAAGCGTGAATACATTTATGTGTATGAGTGTGTGCGACCAACAAATTGCTAGACACATGTACGTATCCTCCAGTGCTTCAGTGGTGAGCTTCAAGATTGATTTAAGCTGAATTGCCTTTAAGAACGGCTCCAATTTCACCCTTATGTAAATGCACATGCCTCGCAATTTAGCTCTCTCTCTCTCCATCTTTCTCTCCCTCATTCCCACTGGCTATCTTCTCTCATCCCTGCCCTCTCTATTTTCCTTTACCACTCGTTTACTCGCTCAAATTCTATCCATCTGTCCCCTGTCACTCTCTTTCCCTCTTCCCGCTGTCCTTCCTCTTTCTCTCCACCCACCCATCCTTCCTTCCCTCTCCCGTCTGCCTGATTGTCACCTCCCTCCATCCCTCCATCCCTCCCTCCCTCTCTCTCCCATCTGCAGTTGTCACCTCCCTTCTTCGTGCTTGCATCTTCTCCTCTTCTCTCCTCCATCAGCCCTCCCCCTCTCTGTATATGCATTGGCTTCTCCTAATACAGGACTGGTGGTGCAGACAGGCCCAGGTGTTAACATGCCAGTTAGTCCGCCTGTCAGTGTGTGTGTGTGTGTGTGTGTGTGTGTGTGTGTGTGTGTGTGTGTGTGTGTGTGTGTGTGTGTGTCAGGCAGACCAAGGGACCTTGGCAACATCGAAACAATTGTGAGTCCATAAAACGGTGTCTTACACGGAAATTACTTCAGACATTAAGGGCCCCATTCTCAGGCCAAAAATTCCCCGTTAAATCGGGATAATGGACCTGCGCCGCCCCAATAGGTTATTCTAGCACCTGCTCTACCCGTCACCATTATGCCGACGCCGTTATTTGCGCGTGGAGGTGTGCCCGTGGGCGTGTTGTTGCTATATCCCCCACATTGCAATTCTACAGACACACATGGGTACGGCTTGGGGACGGGGGATAGTGGATTCTAGAAGCACCCGCTGGTTTATAAAATCACCCGTCAAGTGCACACAGACACTACAATGGCTTTGTGCGTTGGACCATGAGCCGTGTTGCCAGCCTTGGAGAGAAATAAGCAACGCAGTCCGCAGGTCTATGAAAACAAAAAGAAGCAACTCTAAGGCCACATGAGCACTTCAAACTACTAACTAGAGCTTTCATATCCCCTAAATATTTCAGCCCGGCTCGACTAATAATTGACAAATTAGACCCAGCCCAGCCCGTCAGTCATTTTTCTAAAGAAGCCTTATTTCTCATTAAATCTTGGTAATATATGAATGATCTGTGTGTGAAATGCGCTCTTTCTTTATACAAACCCATGCTCGCTCACTCTACCGCAAATGCCTCTCTCTCTTTGTACAACCCCATGCTCACTCTACCGCAAATGTGCTCTCTCTCTTCATATAAACCGATGCTCACTCTACCGCATATGCGCTATCTCTCTCTATACAACCCCATGCTCACTCTACCGCATATGCGCTATCTCTCTCTATACAACCCCATGCTCACTCTACCGCAAATGTGCTCTCTCTCTTCATATAAACCGATGCTCACTCTACCGCAAATGCGCTATCTCTCTTCATACAAACCCATGGTCACTCTACCACAAACGCCACCACCACTCCCAGCGGGGTCATTTTGATTCTATGACGGCTGCCGTCTAGTTATCATCAGTGCCAGTGTTGTGAGGAAAAACAACTAACAAGCAACCAGGTCTAGGAAAACCAGCCCAAAAGAAGCGAGTCAAGCGACTATGGGCCACATGAGCACTCTAACATATACATCAGCTATTTGAAAATAGCAGATCTACAAGCTCACAACGCCTCCCATGCAAACGCTACGTTCATGACCCCCCAAAATAACCATATTTGAACTGGGGACCCCCCCATTTTGTTTGACTCGGTTCCACAGATAAATATTGTGAAAATAGCAGATCTACAAGCTCGCCAGGCGTTGGGTGCTCCATTGTGGTCTCGACCCACAGGTTGAGAACCACTGCATTAAAAGCTCCAAGCAAGTTACATGTCTAGTATGTTGTTGACCACGTAATGTAATGTTTTTGGTTTAGTGATAGGCTACTCCGTGGCGCGCGCGTGCCTCATTGTATGCTGCCCAAAATAACAGATGTGTAACTGTCGACACGACATGACGCAGCGCCGTTGATAGCTTGTATGTCTGTTATTTTGGGTAGGCGACGCACATACGCATCGCAGCAATGTGTCTGGGTTTGAGAGGCTTTGATTGATGTAAACTTAAAGTTTAGCTCTGTTCGGGATTACTGAACAAAGGTGGATGATGAAAGATAACGGGGACAATATGGATGTAAGTTAACTTTGCGTCACTTCAGAGGAAACTATGGAGCAACTTCAGAGATGTTTACACACCCCTGGAATCCATTAGAACGGTGGAAATAGAACGATAACAGCCAACGTGAGTACATAGGCTATAGACCTTTCCTAAAACTGTCCAATTTATTATACCCATGTGCTACTGTTTGTCTGTGTACCACGTAGGAGCGTTGTCGCAACATGATGTAATTAATTATTTGGGAGCAGCCAGTGTGTACCAATAGTATACATATTTTAAATGGCTTTCATATACTATTCCGGATCTGACTAATATGACAAGCTTATTGTGAACACAATAGGCTACAAATTAATATAAAAATGTATTTGGATAAAAAAAAAAAAAAGAAGGAAAACAAGCCCAATGTGGCTTATAATAATCAGACCAGGCAACAGTGCAGACAGGTAGATAGGCTAGAGCATATATTGGATCGGGATGACGGCTAGCGCAGTCTTCTCTTAAAGGCAATGGCTTCTGGCACGGTGATTGGTTTTATCATTGTAACGCCCAAACCACACCTATGCATAATGTAACGGGTAGCTCAGGTGTTTGGCGGGTGAGGGGGGTGCCATAGAATACCGAATTTTGCGGGGAAACGCCTCTTGCCTAGTCCGAAATCCCTAATTAGTGGTTTGTTCAAATCTGGCTCTGAATAGAGCCCTAAGTGCCTGCCAGCTCACGTGAAGGCGTATGCAAGCGTGCATACGCACGCACACACACAGTCTATGTCACCTTGTTGCATCTTAAAGAGATGTTTTAATGTTTTGCAATGAATCAGCAGGGGGTCAGACTCAATTGATTTTTATATTTGAGAGTTGACAACCAGGAGCATGGTCACTTTAGTCCACTATACCTCTCTCTCTCTGTCTCTGTCCACCCCCCCCCCCCCCCCCCGCCGCTCTCTGTTCCAATCTATACTACAATCGGCAAACTTGCTGTAAGGGGAAACTGGGGAAATTGTCAGTTTGTCCGTTTGTCAGTTGCATGTTAGGTTTCGCTTTTGGTTTGCATGATGCAGTTAGGTTTCGCTTTCGGTTTGCATGCTGCAGTTAGATTTCGCTTTCGTTTTGCGCGTTGCCAAATCATGTGCGAGAAACAAGCACCGGTGTTGCAAGGAACGTCTACACGCTCTTCTGTCTCTGTCTCCGATGTTTGGGCCAGGCTACTAGACGGGAGGGCCGCGTAGCGGCCCGACCTTCTAGTATGTTACAATGCATCCAATCAGTTATTTAGTTTCTAGCTCTTTTTAATGCTTTTCATTGGTTCAATATTTACAAAAGCCAGACACACTTAACACGTTCCCTTTCCAAAAATATCAGAAATAGTGAACCTAGCTTATATTAGCTCACAACGTGTCGAGATACGACACATTTTATTTGTAGATACCTTTACTGTTAGATTTTTCTCCCTGCTCTCCTGCTCCCTGCCCTGCCCCCCCCCCCCCCCCCTTCTTTTTCGTCTTCTCCCTTTCTGAAAAACAACAAAATGGAGCTTATACAATGAAACAAAAACTAATTTCACCCACTTCTTAGGGCATTAATTTATACGGGGGGGAAAAACATAAAAAGTTGAAATATGGAGACACAAGGTTTCTTCCCGACAGCAACTAAATGGAACCTTGGTGGTGTCCCTCTTCAAACCACTCCATTCCTACGTTAGAACTGAACACATTGACGGTTACATGTTATTAGTTTCATGATAGCATAATGTAGCGTGGCACGCGTAACCAAGCGATGTCTCGCAGAGACGTGGACATTAAAGGAAACCTGCGTTTTATGGGAGACAATTATTCATCCATTTCAGCATCTTTTCTGCATGAATAAATTATGTATATAAAAAAGGATGACCAGAATGAGCTTTTTTAGCACTAGTGAGCTTAGACAGAAATGTGCATGTCTTTTACACTGAGCGTGCCACGTCCAGACGGAAAATGAAACATATCAAAAGATTGATTGTATTTTTAATGCAACACCTTTTCCATAAAACTAATAGCAAACATATTAGACAGTCTACATTTCCCATGTATCCCCACTGGTGAAAAAAAATACCAGTGGGGGATATCAAAAGCAGAGGCATGGATTCCGAGCCGACAGGCGAGCGAGTCGCCCTGCCAAGCGTGGCGAAGTACTCTTCAACTGACTCAGCGCCGTCCGAGTTGGGTCTCGATAGGGACAGAATCGTAACTCATATCCCCCCCCCCAGTCAACATGTGCCGTATTTGCCCCCGCTACCAGTCAAACGTTGACTTGACCCGTTTGCCGGATGACGTTAACATTAAAGTCAATGAGACCAGTTTTGCACCCAGGTGCCCCCAAAGGGGCGGGCCTACGGCTACACGGGACTCTTGACCCCTATTGTGACATTCGGTAGGTCACGGTGTAACAACATACAATGGCCAGTCACAGCTTTTACTTCACTTGTGGGGAATGAAGTATGGAAATTCAAAAACTTGTTTTCCTTTAGGACACAGCACATTATCTGGTCTAAGATCCTCTTTCAGCAGCTCTACAATCGGAATGGCACTCCTCCCTGTTTGTCAGAGCATCTACTCCATTTGCTTGGTTGGTCAGAAACAGTTTAAAAGTCCTGCTCTTACCCTGTTCCACTGTGTCACTTCAACAGCCACAAGAAAACAAAGTTGGCAAAGGAAAAAAACAAAATAATAACAGTGCATCAGGTAATACAACGTTATTTTCCTTTGTTGCTCTCTAGCTCTCTCTTTCTGCTTGTCCTCTCTTCACCCCTCTCCCATCTGAGAGTGAAACACACACACACACACACACACACACACACACACACACACACACACACACACACACACACACACACACACACACACACACACACACACACACACACACACACACAGAGAGAACAATCAGGGTGAGACAACAGAGAAAAGAGCTTTTAGCCGTCTGTTTGTCTTTGTGCAACAAATGAAGCCAGTGGCGCGGGGGCAACCGGCTGGCATTGGGAGGGGACCGCTTGTCACAGATAATGCCCTCATTTGGAGGGAAATTGATCCCCGGGTACTGGATCTGCAACTAGACAACTCACACCCTGGCTGGATTGCGCTATAGGCGCTGGGACTTCATTGGAACAAGAGAAAGAAAGAATGGAAGCACAAGCCAAGGCTGAAAGACAGAAATGGCATCCTGCCAGAGTCATAGAGAGTCAAATCAGTGAGTGAGCGGAGTCTATGGCACCTAAGCACCGAAGTCTGACATCACTAGGGCGCTATCCCCCTGGCTCACAACGTTATTTCTTGTATTGGATTTCCCATAGGGGAATCTTAGATGGCGTCATATAAGAGCTGTGTTCCAAAAATAAACAAACGGCGATTTTACTCATATGGATATGAAGCATCAACTGACGGTGAAAAAGTACAGTTTTTTCTCCAAACACAGACGGTATCAAAATGTAGCCGGGATCATTTCTGATCAGGTCGGAACATTACGTCATCAGGTGGCCGGAACCAACGACCGGAACCACCGGCGCCGTGCATCTCCAAAATGATTCCCCTAGTTTAAAACTTGTTTAGTCTGGTAAAATCGTTTCGTTTCTTTTGGTATAATAATCGTTTGGTATGTCCATTTTCCATTCTAACTCGTGGAGCGACTAGCGAGACTAAAATAATTTATTCGCATTATGTGGGGAACAAAAACAATGTGACGCCAACTGGAACCAACCACCGGAACCGCAATTATTTTATTTCCTTTTTTCTAAACCGGATCACACGGCTAGTTTTAGAAGGAATACCGGTAATAGCGGTACCTGACCAAATTGCTGGCGTGGTTTGTTTATTTTTGGAACAGAGTTCTTAGGACGCGATAAGATTCCCCCATGGGAAATCCAATACAAAAAACAACGCCATGACCCAGAGGTAGTGGGAGTGACGTCAGGACTTTGGTACTCGATAGCGGAGTGCACAGTTGATCAACAAACATGGTAATCTTTTGTTTTAAAAATGAATAATACCTCCAAATAATAAAATAAAGTGGTCATTAATCCATAGTTTCATGCATATGTATTCTTGTTGCATTTGGAGTTGCTTGAAATATATGACCACTGGGTTTTGACTGTAACTGAAAACATTTTTAGGAAAACAAAAAATCTAAATTTGAGATTTTTTTTCCCAAATAGCAAAAACAGTAGATCTTAAGCTCACAATGCTTAGCAATATGAACTTGTAGATAGTACAACAAAGTAATTAGGGCTTAAGTCCAAGGTTCAAGACCTATGGTACAGAATAACAATGAAAATGGGTGGAGGAATTGTATTCTTGTCATTGGATAATGATGTACAATGAAATGAAATGCACTGCAATATCAATATTGGACCAAATGTCTCAGTTTTTATATGAAATAATATACGGTATGGATCAGAATCAGAATCAGAATCAGTTTTATTGTCACATCACAGGTTTACAAGGTAAAAAAGTGGGTGAAATTCTTTTTTGTACATCGTTCCATGGATTCAAACTTTTAGTCATTAAGGGGTCAAAATGGAATCTGGGGTATCCTTGACAAGACAGGTGCCAAGAAAGTGCCATGTATGTATTTTTGCCAATAAAACATCAGTCACTCAATCAATGCATGGTTTACAGAAGACATGATTTTGAGCATTAATCAGTACTGTCTCCAGCCAGCAAAATGTATCATACCAGCCAGAGGAAAAGGAGAATTGTTTTCCAACTATATGGTTGTCACTGGAGACAGCATTAGGCATTTCCATGTTCTCCACATATGGTGGTAAGAAGTAATCAGATGTGTTACTTAAGAAGTAGCAATACCACCAATATATGTTACAAGTAAAAGTTCTGTATTAAAAAATATTACTTAAGTCAAAGTACAAAAGTATTAGTATCAAAATATTCTTAAAGTAGCAAAAGTAAAAGTACTCATTATGTAGAATGGCCAGAATCTTCGGCTATTTGAAAATAGCTGATCTACAAGCTAACAACGCGTCACATTGCATGTATTATAATAGAGCACCGAAGTCTTACGTCACTGCCACTAGAGGGAGCTGTTCCACGGGTTTGTGGCTTTATTTTTTGTGTTGAAATCCCCATTTGGGAATCTTAGATCACGTCATATAAGAACTGTGTTCCAAACATAAACACACCACCCTGGCGTTTTTGTCAGGGGGGTGGCTCTGCATTGTTTATGATATTCATTCGATACAGCCTGTTTCTGGCAAAAATGGAATTAATTCAGCCTTAAAAGTCTTAAGAACTACTACTTCCGGGTCTGAAATCACTGTCCCCACAGCAGCCGCGTACATGGGAAATGTAGTTTTTGGGTTGTTTGACTCGTTTCTAGTGTTTATATTGTGTTACTCTTTGGGTAAATGTGTACATTTATTTACACCTTCAGTCGATGCTTCATATCCATATGAGTAAAAACGCCAGGGTGGTGTGTTTATTTTGGAACACAGTTCTTATATGAAGCGATCTAAGATTCCCCAATGAGGATATCAATTCAAAAAGTAAAGCCATGAACCTGCGGAAAGCGCCCTCTACTGGCAGTGACGTCAGGACTTCGGCAATCTGGGAACCCATCGCCAAATGAAAAGGAAAAACAGCACCCTCTGCTGTTTTTTACTATCTCACTTGGCTCTGGGAGGAAGTCGACGTAGCACACGTACGCAAGGAAACTGGAGTTTTGGTCTGCCTTCAGCCTTTCACTTCCGGTGGTGCGACTATGTTTTCATTCCCACTAACAATATTTCTACACGGAACACTAACACCACTTCTCCCAGAGAACATGGATCGTTTTGGTTATAAGCCCACTTGTTTCTATTATGAAAGAGCAAGTTAAAATGTGAATATCTTTCCGTGGTTTTGTCTGCTCCGAGGACGCTATTGTTAAATTAGTTTTGGTTAGTTTCTAGTGAGGAAGGATCGGTACAACATTATTTAATTACTATAAATACATCTGACCTCTTCACACTTCTCTTCACTTTTCCTGATCTTTCCCTGTATGTTTTCCCCATTGGCCTGCTTGATATGCCGAGAGTGAAATGGGGCCAATTCACACCTGGTACGATTTCACACCTGGCATATACCCCCCTTAGTCCGTATCAAGGCTTGGACTATCCACTGATGTTCCACTGAAGTGCCAATGGCAGGTTCTTTATAACTTTGTAATATCACATTAATATGGCGCAGGGCTATACTTAACTAATGCACCCTAACCGCAAGAAGATTTGGAGCTGTCAGAAATTAAGAAATGTCAACAAAGAAGCCAGAGAAAAATGTAACTACTATTAGGGTAGTTATTTAAAGACACTCATATCAAAGGTCAAGGATGCAAAGTATTACAGAATTCTAGTGGAAGTGTCAGACTGTGCAGTGATGGAGCTTTTTACACATAATTATTGGTTATGCTGACATCCATGGAGAGACTCATTTACACTTCCAAAAAATCAAAGTGTGAAATTGTGTGCTTGAAAAGTGTCCTTCTGCAAACGCTGACTGACCCTTTCACAGAACTCAACAACGAAGAACTAAAAACATGTGGATTGCCAATCTCTAGGGTATAGGTTGTGATGGCATTAAGTAACTAGGTTGTGGTGGCATTAAATAACTAAGATATAAGTGGGCGTAGATGAGAAATGTCAAAGCTGTACATGAGTGGATTCAAAGTATGTGATATTTAACTGCAGTAGCAGGGCAGTGGCAATAAGCATGTCTATGTATGAGTATACATAGTGTGTGTGTGTGTGTGTGTGTGTGTGTGTGTGTGTGTGTGTGTGTGTGTGTGTGTGTGTGTGTGTCTGCTGTGAGTAGGTGATATTTAACCAGAGGAATGGTGACAGTCGGGGGTGTTTGGATAAGCAACGGGAGCGTGCCTGCAGGCCTCTCCAGGGCCCGGACCCCTGTGTGTGATCCCATTGCACCGTATCACCATGGACCCTCCTGAATATTAAACAGTCACCGTCCCACAGAACGCGGCTTTCTTGAAAAACTTCCAATTTTCCTGGAAATGAAATTAGACTGCCCCCCCCCCCCCTCACACACACACCCCCACCCCCCTTCTTGTTCTTCTGTTGACTGCCATCATGAATATTTGACATGAGGTACTTCATCCCCAGGTCATGATACGCTTGATCCCCGTGGGAAACTATGTCGGGTGTGATTTCAAATTTCAAAAGATTATTCGGACACGCATGGTTTGTCCTTAACGCCGAGGATAAACAGTTTACTCATCTTATATTCAGGGTGACATAGAGCCAGATCACAACAAAATACCAAACACTGTTTCTTAATGTGTCTCTGCAATATTATTAATTTAATTAATAATAAATTAATAATAATAATAATGTATTTAATAATACATCGGACCACAATGGAAACAACACAATGTGTTATTATTTTAGCCCAAAGTGTTTTACTGTGCCTGTGGTACTGTCTACATTAGTGACTAATAACGTATTCAATTCAAACAAACAAACAACCAGATGTAACGCGTTGTGAGCTTGTATATCTGCTATTTTCGTATCAATCGGGTATCAATTGGGCTTAAAGCGGTTTTGTCTCACTGTGAAACTTTTGGTCTGAGCTGGGCTTAAGTCTACCCTTATGAACAGTGTATTGTCCCTTTACAGAAATATCAAATATTTCCATATGACAGATTCATTTAACCACTATGGTGAACCTGACCTTTAAGGTCCCTTCTAAACACATTATATATTACCGTATGTTGAAAAGTAATTGCTAAAAAGATGTAAAAACTCTGTAAACTATGTAGTACTGAATTGTTGACTTAGACCATTTAAACAGCGTTCATCTTAATAACCTTATCTCTAAATAGTAAGGAGATATCAGCGCTTTTCAAATAACTGTAATAATTGTAGTAGAGTAAAAACTGCAATATTTGCTTCTGTGATGTTACGTATAAATCACTGAAAAATGAACAATCCACGCATGGGCTCTACTATAGGGGCGGCAGTGGCCGCCCAGTTCGATCCCGGGCTCCCCCAGAGTTGGCGTCGAAGTGTCCTTGAGCAGGACGCTGAACCCCTAATTGCTCCCGATGAGCAGGTTGGTGCCTTGCATGGTTTCCTCCACCATCGGTGTATGAATGCGTGTGTGAATGGGTGAATGTAATGCACAATCATTGTAAAGCGCCTTGGATAAAGGCGCTATATAAATGCACCATTTACCATTTAAAGGGATATTTCACTTTCAAATAAAATAAACATTAAAAATGAATATTTTTAAAAAATGGAAAAAGTTATGGCAAAATCACGGCCCCCTCACACATTAGTAGGACACTCTAATGCGTGAGGGGGCCGTGATTTTTCCATTACATTTTTCATTTATTTTTAATATATTTTTTAAATGTTTAGTTTATTTGAAAGTGAAATATCCCTTTAATGTAGCCTGACAGCAAGTTGTGTTGATCCGATGGCCTTTGCTGCGTGTCACCGTCTGTCTCTCTCTCCCTGTTTCCTGTCACTCTTCACTTCACTATACTATCGAAACATAATAAAGCAAAGTAAAGGTACCTCAAAATTTTACTCAAGTACAGTAC
Source organism: Gymnoscopelus braueri (assembly GCF_963280865.1). NCBI lineage: Eukaryota > Metazoa > Chordata > Actinopteri > Myctophiformes > Myctophidae > Gymnoscopelus > Gymnoscopelus braueri. The sequence continues at coordinate 46,693,587 of NC_137608.1, read as the reverse complement.
TTAAGTAAATATACTTAGTTACTTTACACCTCTGCTCAATAGGCAGCAGGGAAAAGTTGGTGAAAACATGCTAACCTATTTAGGTTAGCAGGGGTTTTCACCAACTTCTCCCTTTGAAGGAAATGCGTTTTACTGATACTGAAACACGATTGTGTACGCAGGTAGGCTACTTTAAGGAAATCCTGCAGCGACGGGACACGCTGTAGAGAGACGAGCCAAAGAGGCAAACACAGGCAACAAACGGGGGGAGAAAAACAGCGAATCAGAGGAAGAAACAGGAGTGCGAGTGAGTGCTAGAGAGAACCATTTCCATTTAGATGGAGAGCAGAATGTTTTTCAGAGGGAGAGGGAAACGTGAATGTGATGTACTTTGATGTGAATCACTTTGCAAAGTCCTCATCAAGAAATAAATCAGCTCGAGTCGGAATCCAAACTTTGAAAGGGGAAGTCGTCCACTTTTTTTTTTTGAGTCAACCCCTGGACTCGACCCCTGGGCAGACATCAAAAAGCAGCGAGTAATGGAATCTTGTTCCCGCAGAGCGATGTGAAATTGGGGTGATTATTTAATCTTTGTGTCAAGAAAGCACACCGTGTGATTGCACCAAACTACCTTGGAGGCCTGGAGGTTTCTGTAATATTCTTCATTTTTATCTGCACCAGGAGATCAGGCATTCGCCGATGTTTGTCTCTGACTGTCTCTTCCATATCTTGCATACTACTATTAAAAATGACAATAACTAGATCCCTGATTGGGATTTTTTTTACTTTCAGAAACAGTGAAAATAGCAGATATGCAAGCTCACAACGCATCACGATGCAACGCTTTGTGAGCTTGAAGATCAGCTATTTTCACTATTTTTGCACAATGCTGTTGAGTCACAAAGTATGGTTAATCGATTTGGACATAATGACCAAAAATGTGGATGCGAGGATTAAAGTGGCCAACATACCCCACCACCAAATTATGAGAAACTTAATGTTTCTCATAATTCAACTATACTCAGTTGAGTGCACTTTTCTAGGTGGGGCTGTCTTCATTAGCCATCTTTGTAAAGCACTATTTAGTTTGGTGTTCCGTTTTAGCTCGCATGCCATAACATGGACACTTTAAATGTAAGGATTGCATTGAATGTACTTCTGGAAGGTATATATTTTTAAAAAGCGGTTATTAATTTGTCCTGTATGCAAGTTCTGTGTGCAACAGTAATATGCAACATTTAAATTGAGATGAACATACTCCATCTGATATTTAATAGACTAAGCTTTGACAGTGTCTGCATTATGCAGGAGTCATATCGTTGAGTAATGTACAGAGAACACACGTGTGTGTGTGTGTGTGTGTGTGTGTGTGTGTGTGTGTGTGTGTGTGTGTGTGTGTGTGTGTGGTGTGTGTGTGTGTGTGTGTGTGTGTGTGTGTGTGTGTGTGTGTGTGTGTGTGTGTGTGTGTGTGTGTGTGTGTGTGTGTGTGTGTGTGTGTGTATAATATCGTGGCTGTCGGTGGAAACCTTGTATGTCCAAAACTGTTACTTTTTTTTTTAAATGAGTGAAAAAAGCACACATGTGAGCTTATAGACTGGCTATTTTCGCCACTTTCAACAACACTCTTGTGCGACGAAGTAGGGAAACATAAACCATAAAACATAAAAAGTTGAAACACAGAGATACAAGGTTTCAGCCCAACAGCGGCGATATGCAAACTCATTCCCCCATCAGCAGTTTACGAGGCCTCGGCATGACCGAGGTTCATCTCCACGGCAACCGCTTCACCTTATCGATGCACCCAATCAATGTCCCTTGTCATCCATCACCATGGAGACCAAAAGGTCCCGGCAGACCAGCGCACGGAGGCTAACTTTAAACTTTTGCTGTGCACTTACTGTAATGTTTGGACCTTTATGTCAAACTTTATTCACACAGCAGCTTGTCTTGAGTAAGTCTTACATCGTTGCTGTCGGGGCAGAAATCTCATATCTGCATTTTTTAACTTTTTCTGTCAATTTTTTTCCCATTAATTTCTACAAAACTACAAAAGTAGCAAAAATAGCCGGTCTACAAGCACAATATAATATTTTTTTTGTGGTCTGTCTGTGGGTTTTATAAATATTGAACCAATGAAAAGTATTAAGAGCTTCTGGCTAAATAACTGCAATGGATTTATTTGGACACAAGTTCTTCTTTTTTTTGAAAAGTAACAGTTTTGGACATACAAGGTTTCCAGCGACAACATGATGTCTTGAAGTGAAATTAAATAATATAATAAGTAGTACGCGCTGTACATTAAACAGAGCGGCGAGTGAGTGAGTTTAATTAAAACAAAAAGGCGGGATGTCAAAGAAAATTAAGGAGCAGGATGATGATGATGTTGAAAATGTTCTGTCTTTTTTATATGGACTTGCTTAAAGGTGTAAGCTATGTTATTTTGTTAAAGAGGTGGTGCCATGGTTTTGCACTGTTTCTGTTTTTCATGTGTCTATGAGGTTGATAGAACTTCATTAAGCCCCCTGGTGGTGTTTTTATGGTGTTTTATGTCTTCTCTGACTATTTTGAGTTTCTACCTGGAGGCTGAAACCTTGAGGGTCAAACGTGCCAATAGAAAAACAGCACTTTAATGACATAGTAAAAACATACCCTCCCCCTCATTATCATAACACAACAGGTGTGGGTATGAGGAGGAGGAGGGACTAGGACAGGTGGGTGGTGCTAAGGTGGTGGAGGAGGTGCTAAGGTGAGAACCAGGTATACTTAATGAACTGGAGGCGTGTCCACATAAAAACATAATTTCAACTATTTCTGTACACTTTTTTGAAAAAAATCATCCTCCTAGTATAACCATAATACCTGATGATTATGTTTTAGGGGGGGGAAAAAACAACAGAAAATCACGGCACCCCGTCTTTAAAATAAGTAATCAGCTTTGTTTGTGTTCGTTTACGTGCTAAAAGAGTAGCCTTGAGAGCTGTTTTACCGTACAATGTAAGTCAATGAGGGGCAATTATCAATTTCTAATCAATGGAGCAATTATTTTTAATTTCTTGTCCACCTTTGGAGTTACACCATGGCAAGGAAACTACACAACCCAAAACTCTACCAAAGTGGTCTTGCCCTTTAAAGGGAATGGCAGCCAATACTCTGATTGGTTTGATTAAAGTAACGACCAAACACACCCAAAAAAACACAAAGGCCATGATTTAGGTCTATCCAGACCAACTATTATGTTATCAAAGACTTGACTGACCATGTTACCTCTTATGGTCCAAATCGTCCCCGTCCACCTTGTATCGCCATATTTAGTCTTTTTGTGTTTTTCCCCCAGTAAAATGAATGCCCCTTTTTTTTATATATATATATATATTTCATACAGTATTGCACAAAATTAACAAAAATGGCTGATCTATGTGCTCACAACGCATCGTGATGTGACCTGTTGTGAGCTTGCAGGTTTATTTTTTTATAAATAAAATTGAAATGATTGGCCAATTTTGGATAAAAGAAAAAAATATCCCTTATAATGCATGCCCAAAATAGTGACGCCAGGCTGAAAGTGTTTAAATGTGTCTGTGGGTTTTATTGCATAGATGTTTGTTGACCAATGAAAAGTATTAAAGTATTAAAAAATCCTCAAACGTAACGTATTTGGACACACAAGGTGCAGAGCAGTACTTGACCCTACTAATATTAAAGTGTTATGTGATCAGGTCACAATGGAAGGCATGGAAAGACTGGAAAGTTCTGACCTGCATGCTGAATGGTGAAGACATTTGCTTTTTGATTGTAGTCCATGGGCTACAAGATTTGGATAGATAGATAGATAGATAGATAGATACTTTATTGATCCCCAAGGGGAAATTCAGATATCCCATAGCTCATACAGGCAAGGTTAGTTAAAAACACATCACAAAAAGGGGGGGGGGGGGGGCACAGGTTAAAACTGAGAGAAGACAAATATAAAAGATATATTATGAAATAAGCATAAAAAAGCATTTAAAAGGTGTCACTGGGAATAAAAATCATCCTTTGTCATTGTCATTGCACATAGACCCATAAATAGCAAAAAACTAAGACCATTAGTCCATTAGTCCAGTTCATAGGCCTAGCGGCTGGTCATGGAGTTGAAGAGCCTGATTGCTGTTGGAACAAAAGTGTTCTTAAAACGATCCCACCCTATGTGGTGGCTCAGGCTGCGGTCATGTCATTTTAGGATGTGCAGTTGCAGTTGATAAAACATGTGTGTATACAAGTCTAGCATTGGGAAATCTGATCATAAATGTCATACAATTTGATGATGTAAAAGCAGAGCCCAAATTGTTTCCACTTTCCAGTCTGGCCTACCTTCATTGGAGATACAGTAGTACATCCTCATGATGGCCATGTGTTGCCGTCTCGCTGGAGGTGGATGTTACTTGAACTGATTGGGCAAAAACCAAGGTATATATTAAAAAATTATATGGTATATGACATGTTATGAATTAATTACATGAGCCCTATCAAACTGATTATAGAACATTATTTTGACAAAAGTAGGTAAAGATTTGACGAAAACAGAAGATCTACAGCATGATGCTCTTGTCCAGAGCGACTAAATAAACAAGGTAATCACATACATCAAACGCAGAAAGACACCTTGTACAGCTTTGCAGCTTTTAAATCGGCTATTTCCGCCGATGAGATTTGGTGTAGAGGGACAAAGGAGGGGGCCAAGTACAGACCCCTGGGGGACCCCAAGTATATCGGGTTTAAGTGGTTTAAGTGGAATACAGAACATTTACACATTTTCATAATCAGCATTTAGAGAGGGCACTTTTCCCATTTTCTCTTTTGCTGCTCTCAGAAATTTCAATGATGATTCTGTGGAGCGATAAGGTTAAGTGGGTCCACCTCGGATCGGCTAGTTAGGGTAAGAAAAAATAAACTTGAAAGAATGCCACACAATATACAGTATGACCTCACATGAGAACAATGATATTTAGGTTAAACAAAAAAAAACAATGCCTTTCTTACTTTTTATTTTTTACTTCGAGAAGTTCGCGAATGTTACAGGAATCATTACATTTTGATTACAGGAATGGGACAATTAAAGGAGCTACACCATGAATTAAAAAAAAATATTTGATATTTAATATCATATGGTGCATGTCCCTCAAACCTTTTTCAAAAGGTTTGAGCCTAAATCATCACTCAGATATACTCATCCCAAGTCAATTGTCTCTGGCTTATACAGCACTTTCAGCTGCAATACCAAAACGTCCTCTTGGGCAGGGGGGGGCTACTGAGCAATTCTGTCTGTTAATAAAAAAAAATATTAAAAAAAATTATTAAAAAAAAAAAAAAAAAAGGAAATATTCTGCATAAAAAGAAGCATCTAAGAAAAATACAAAATCGAAAAAAAAACACTTTGAACATTTTTTAACAATTCCACCAAGTGTTTGAGGTGCCTGTTTCACCCACTTCCGGGGGGCGGAGCCAAAATCCGAGCCCGAAGTATTTGTTCGTAGACCCCCACTTAGGGGGGGTAGAAAAAGTTTCGGAGCGATTCGGGCACTTTTCATTTAACATTGGGTTTGCCATCATTAATGTTTGTGACATCATAAACATTTCCATTCTGAGATCGCCTGTTCAGACACGCCCATTCTGGAAATCCATGAAATGAGAAGGAATGACTGAATAAAAAGAAAAAACATTTTTTTGGGTACAAGAGACACTGGGGACCCCAAAAAAAACAAAAAAAACAAGAAAAAATTGATTTTCATGGTGTAGATTAAGGAATGTTTTCGTTTCACATTTACAATGGATAGTTTAAAAGTTTAACCATATTTGGAAGATCCCATGCAGTCAGGGGAGTCTGACAAATTGTCTCATGTTAAAGGCTATAAATATATGTTAGGAGTTTTCAGATTCGACCCAAATGCAGGAAGGACATTTAAGACTGGGAAAAATAAGTATTATTATGCAGTACTCACAGGCAAACACACATGGGATCACAAAACACGCAGACTACAGAAACAGATAATCTGACAAATATCTGAGGAAACAGACCGGTATTTATACACAGGGACACTAACTAGACACAGGTGGACATGAAGGACAATCAAGTTTTCATCAGTGTTCAGAGCCAACGTAAATGTTGGCGGCAAATTTTGATCTAGTTTTAGTCATAGTCTTTTTAATAAAATGCAAACTGTACTGAGGGCGCAGTGCACTAAATTTGCGAACGGCAACACACCGACTGCACTGAATTTACAAACGACAATAGAGAGCAGAGCACACCACCAGTGCTCTCAGTGCATATTTCCGAATACACCCTTAATGTAGGAAGTGTGAAGCGGTGTTGATTTCCAGTAGATCACATGGGGTGGAGGCCAGGGCTCACTGCTTTACGCACAGCCTCAGTTTCAGTCTGTGAGTAGTAAACCCCCTTCTTCAATCCACACTCAATCTGGTAGGGCTGCTGAAAACGTCCATCTCCCCGGCTTCCCCCATTTGACCACAGATCCGGAACACTTTTCTCAGTATCGCCCAGGGCACTGTGAGTGGCATAGCAATAGCAACTCGCTCTCTCTTTCTCTCTCTCTCTCTCTCCTTGCTGTGCTGTGCAGTGGTGGAAAGTAACTAACTACATTTACTAAAGTGCTGCACTTACAGCCAGTAAAAAATTGAGGCTATTTTACTTTAATTGAATATTTCCATAACTACTTAAGCCCTATTTTATACTACAAGCTTCAACAAGCTCACAAAGCGCCATCACAACGTGTCGCTCTGTGACGCGTTGTAAGCTTGTAGATCGTCTCTTCTCTGAAAAGTTTTCTTATAATGCCATCTTATAATGAGCATTATTGAGGGACCAAATATATGAGGAAAAGGTTGAAAATGGGTGAAGAAAAAAATCAGAGTACTTCTGAGTAGCACTTGCTGTGCTGTGTAGCCGATCCTAACAAAGCCCAAGTCCTCTCCTCTAGCATGCGGCTGTACCTCTGCCTGGGGCTTATCAGGCTGAACACGATCCCGTTTCGATCCCTCTGTCTCACCGGGCTCTGTTTGTTGTATCCCTGCTTTGATAGTGTCATGTTATTGTAGTGATTGCATGAACGGTTGGAGCCAGTGGTGGATATTCTGGACAAAGTAGGTCTACTCAACCCCCGGTACTTGAGTCAATTAAAGTATAGATACCCCATGTCAGATATGGCTCAACTGTAAAGTAAAGTTGGTCAGTCAAATGTGTTACTTGAGTTAAAGTACTGGAGTACTTGATTTAAAAAAAAAATTGTATTAATTAATTCAATAAAAAAAAGTATTCAAAAGTGCATGCTTTTAAAAACACTTCAGTATTCAAAAGTACAAAAGTACGGACAATATCTAGGCTATTTTTACTATATTTGAAATACAGATTGGTTCATTCATAATGTATGTTTCCATGTATATATCCAAAAATACAAATACTCAAACAATGTACTTCAGCACAGTGCTCAAGCTAAATGTACTTTGTTAAAGTGGCAGTGATTAAAGGCAACTAAGTGACTTCTGGACCACGTTCCTCTGTTGGTTCTCTCTCTCTCTCTCTCTCTCTCTCTCTCTCTCTCTCTCTCTCTCTCTCTCTCTCTCTCTCTCTCTCTCTCTCTCTCTCCTCTCTCTCTCTCTCTCTCTCTCTCTTCTCTCTCTCTCTCTCTCTCTCTCTCTCTCTCTCTCTCTCTCTCTCTCTCTCTCTCTCTCTCCTCTCTCTGCCACACTAGTCAGGACTCTACAGGGATCCCCGGGGCCCCTCCTCTTCTGGTTCAACTACACTTTAGGTACTGACTCACCTTGGTGAGCTCCAGACTTCCAAGTGTTCACATTGCTGTACCATTTTTTAACCAGCTTCAGTCCCTATGTAGGTCTTTGTGCGACAAATAGCGAAAATAGCTGACTTGCTCACATTAACCCGATTTTAATAGACAAGCTCACAGCGTGTCGTACAGCAATGCACTGTGAGCTTGCATATCCGCCATTTTAAGTTGTTTTTGAAAAATCTTGAAATTGTGCAAAATATTGGAAATTAACATAAATCTTCTCTCATGGGGGTCACTGGCATATCAATTTGGGGGTCCTTGAAAAAGTTTGAGTACTACTGTATTAAATGATGAACCAACGTTAATGGAACTTCCTCCTTTGTCAGCAGTTGATCTGACCTTCATGCATTAAGCTAAATTATTTAATTAATCACTCAAACTCTACATACTTCATTGACCGGGGTCCCCCAGGGCTCTTTACTAGGGATACCTCCTTTTTTTCCTTCCACACAAAGTCTCTTTGCAATAGAGCGATCTACAAGCTCCCAACGCAATGCGTCGTCAATCTGTAGATCTGCTATTTCCGCCGAATGTTCGCCCTCAGAATAGGGACACTGGGGTTCAAATGGTTACCTTAATGAGCCGTATACCGTCACATAATAGGTGAACATTCGGCGAAAATGGGCAAATATTCGCTGAACATTGCAGATTCACAAGCTCACACTGTGTCACAGTGAGAATAGTCAACCTACGGTAGTATTGATCCGTGGGGGGGGGGGGGGGACTCTGGTCAACGATGGGGTTTTAGTGGTTCACATCCAGTGAGATCAGCCTGCGATTGTTTTCATGGGAAATTTCAGGGCAGTTGGTAATTGATAATAAATTGTTATATTATTTTATCAATTATAATTGGGCGAGCCTCTGTGCACATGCACGTTGAATTAGAGCCCGCCCTCACATTACAAACGCTGGGAACCCATAGGTTCTGAGCACTCATGCTGCCACCTAAGCCAGGGTTTCAAACTTTTCGATACGTTTGGTGTCTCCACGGTCTCCCCGGGGCCCAGAAGTAAAAAAATATTGCATGAATTAACCACTTAAGGCTCATTTAATAGTGAAAAAAATGTTCTTTTGAAATAAATTTATAAAGGAGAAGAAAAAAAATTGATAGAGGAATCTGTGCCGTGGAGTTCTTGATTACCGTACCTCATTAGCGCTTGACTCAAATGAGGCTCTTACCACCTGTGGGATGTGTGCTGTTTGCCCGACTGTGAGTGAACCATTTAGTGTACATGTAGGTACTTTTTACTCCTGAAGCTTTAATTTACAAATGAGCCTGTCCTGTTTGTACACTCTCCGTAGCAACCATTCCACATAAATGTGTCGTGTGATCACTTGTTGTTATTTTTCTGTTTCTGTGAGGTGTCGCCAAAAACACCACTCCAAAAAGCTATGTTACACATTATTATGACTTTATATTAAAGGAGAATACCGGACAAATTAAGTGTTGTCTTTGATGTCTCGTTACTCACCTATTGACGTGAAAAGTGGCGTTCTTTTTTTCCATCGATTCCCCTGTCGTCATTTTTTAAACCCCCTCCGTTGTCATAATGGGAGCGCGTGGGTTAGGGAGATTCGTCTATTATAACCGATGCAAAGTTGTTTTTTTCTCTACTGCTAGTCATTGTGGAGTCTCATGATAGTCAAACATGAGAGTAGCTAGCCTGAGAGGCTAGCGCTACTGCCGAACGACTTAACACTGGTTGCTTGTTTCAAGAACCTGGCAACACGAGTTGCCAGGTTCTTGAAAGAAACAAGCATCCAGTGTCTTTTCTTTTCCTTTACAAACAACAAACGCCTGGGTACCGCGGCTACTAAGGGCCTAGACGAAACAAAGCAGCCTCACCCTCTTTTTTTTAGCCTACGTTATTTGTCATTTCCATTAATCAGCTCCTAATTCACCACTGCATCATATTATTACAATGTCTTTAACTGTCACATAATTACAGCAGAGGGAGGAGCAGTACTTCAACGGGTTTAAGCAGCAATGTTGATGTATGTCTGCCAAGTTTCAAGGTGGCTTCATCATTAACTGCCTGGTGCCTTTGATTTAAAAAGAAAAAAAACGAATCTCTACTGTTAAATCTGTCGCCCGTCCTCCACCAGATAACTACAAAGTGACGGCTTTGATATCGACACGCGATCAACGCATCTCCTCAGCCTATCGTTTTCAAGTTGCACGTGTGTTTTAATGCGTCATTTAAAATTCTCTCTTTTCTTGGATTGAAAATGCGGGCTACCGCGTGCCCCGTAGTTTCTCCTCGAGTGCAGGTGGTCCACGGCGAGCATTCTTTGCCCTGGAGCAAAAAAGGGAGCGATGATAGAGAGAGAGAGAGAGAGAGAGAGATGAGAGAGAGAGAGAGAGACGAGAGAGAGAGAGAGAGAGATGAATGCATCAAATGATAACAATCTCCATACAGCAAAGAGGCCCTTTTGTTACAGTTTGGCATTGTGTGCGTGCGTGCGTGCGTGCGTGCGTGCGTGCGTGCGTGCGTGCGTGCGTGTGGTGGTGGTTAAGGTGCTCTGAATAACGATGCCATAATCTTTCCCTCTTTATCCGCAAAGAGATGGAGAGATGGAGTGGTGGAGGAATGAACCTTGTAGAGGAAAAGAGATGGGGGCATAACGGTAACAATGAAATGTAGAGAGGAGCGGGGGGGGGGGGGGGGGGCGGGGTGGAAGAAGAACTTAGATTTTTTGACTTAAGTAAAAGTAGCAATACCACAATGTAGAAATACTCTGTTACAAGTTATATAACTGTACATTTTAGATATACAGACGTATTGGCATCAACAACACATACATCAAGTGAAAGTACACATTTCTTTCAAAATTCATCAAACGTTTTTGGAAATATCAGATTTACAAGCTATATAGCTATATAGCAAAGTATAAAATAGGGCGATAGTGGTTAATGCATGTTTTGCATTAATAATCTAAATCTGCAAAGTAACTAGTAACTATGTATAATAATTGTAGTGGAGGAAAAAGCACAATATTTGCCTCTGAGACAAAAATAATAATGTAAAGTAGTAAAAGTAGTACCTCATAATTGTGCTGAAAGGTACAGTGTACTAGAGTAAATGTACTTCAGTTACTTTCCACCACTGGAGGAGGGTATAATAGAAGGAGGGAGCGAGCAGCAGGAGAGAGAGAGAGAGAGGGAGAAAGACGGGGAGAGTGTGTTTAAAGAGCTGGGGCGGAGGAGGCGCAATTTGGCATCCCACTGGAACCCTGCGGTGAAAGCAGAGAAAGGAAGGTTTCAAGAACAGCAAGAAAAAAATATGCCAATAACAAAGAAGAGAGACAATCAAATTCATGGAGAGAGGAGAGGCGGAGAGGAGCAGAAAGAGATATAGGGCACGGGAAGCAAAGAGGGCGGTTGGTTTAATGAGGAAAATGGCGGAGAAGGGGCTCAGGAGGTACTGCAAAGCGGCCGCTTGATCCCCGGCTCCCCCTGAGTTAGTGTCGAAGTGTCCTTGAGCAAGACACTGAACCCCCGCGTGCTCCCGATGAGCAGGGTGGTGCCTGGCATGGTTTCCTCTGCCGTCGGTGTGTGAATGTGTGTGTGTGTGTGTGTGTGTGTGTGTGAATGGGTGAATGTAATGCATATTGCAAAGTGCTTCAGGATAAAGGTGCAATATAAATGTGCCATTTAGCATGGGAAATATCTGTCCATGAGTTCACGTATCTCGAGAACCGGTCGCCGACGACCCAAGGGAGTCAATGTACATGTAGAGGTAAAGCAAGGTAAAAGTTAAGGAGGTGGTGCCATGGTTTTGCACTTTTTCTGTTTTTCATGTGTCTATGAGGTTGATAGAACTTCATTAAGCCCCCTGGTG
>NC_137608.1:46649425-46676925 GCF_963280865.1 Gymnoscopelus braueri | reverse complement strand
CCTAGTATGTAACACACCTACAAACCACTTTATAACTGAAGTTCATGATGTCATGAATAGTTTGTGACGAAAGGGGACGTCACAAACTCTTTTTTGTCTGGGGCCGGAGGACAAATGGCCCCTGCCCATGTATGGACGAAACAGATACAAAGCCTCATGTAAGCCCGACCCCTTGGGTCTGGCAAAAATAAAAGATCTACCCGCTCATAATGCTTCACATCACATATGCTATTTTCTGCATGCGACTGCGTCTTAATGTATGATGGAGTATAAATTAAGCATGAGACGGATGTTATAATTTCACAAATATTGTTGGTTCTGCCTAATCATTTTAAGAAAGTATTAGTTAGTTACCTGTACTTACCACCTCTAAGGAAATACTACCCTTTTCCCCCTGTTTACCTTGATGTATTTCTGTCTTTTTGTCAGATAGACAGACCGACAGACACATGAAACTGGCCAGTGCCTGTTCTTCATTCCATTGACACGGGGTGTGACTTTAACTTTATGACCCTGAAAAGAGGCCATTCACACCACTTCCCCATTGATTTCTCCCTTTCAATCGATTGCTTTTAAACCTCTGGGGACTTGAACACCCCCTTCCCTCTCCTCTCCCCCACACACACACGCACACGCACACGCACACGCACACGCACACGACACACACACACACACACATTAAAAAAAAGGATGGGGTCAGATTGAAAGTATTACTGAATAATTTGCACTTGCCAAAAAAGTGCCAAGCCAGATTCTCTTGAACAGAGTTTGATTCAGGTCAGCATTTATTTAGCCAATCCCGATATCCTGTGTGAAACTTGGAATCAATCAGACCAGGGTTTTATTTGTTTAAAAAAAGAAAGAGGGGGACATTTTCTTAACCACTTAAGATATACTTCTCATTGTGACGCATTGGCCTTTTTGAAAAAATAAAAACTACGTATTTACTGAAAGTGTAACTTATTATCTCCCTGATTGTATGTGTGTGTGTGCGTGCGTCAGTCGGCAGTATCAGGAGGAGGGCCATGCAAGGCAGTGGGAAGTTTAGTGTACTATATGCTTATCTCTGAACGCCGTAGCGTCATAATTGTTGTATTTTTGTGGGCTCACTGGTTATATTTACTGTTACTTTTCTGTTGCTTAGTTGTGGCTGCCTGTGGACTGCTCCAGATTGTACTGAACAACTGTTAGTTTGCATAATATCTGTACAGATAAGGGACCCTTGGCGTCATCAAGATGGTCAACATTCATTGGAACACACTGAAACCCAGCACACTCCTGTTATTTTTATATTTTGCGGGTAGTCATGGCTGCAATTTCCCACCTGATGTCGTGTGGGAGTTCAGACTGCTCAAGACCATACTGAATAACTGCTTGCTTGCATATCATCTTCAGACTAGGACTTAAGTCTAAGACATGCAGGTTATCCTCTGAAATGGATAATTTGTCTTCTCCAAATACGATGATACGATCTCCCACCATGCACATCTCATACAGGGAACGCGAGGAGGGGCCTTTCCCCTTGGGCTCAACCCTCCTCCAAGAGAAGGTCTCTGGATTGAATTTCCACAGGTTATTGACGTCCCGTGTCAGGGGAAAGTCATAGCCGCCAAATATGTACAGCTCTCCATTGTAAGCAAAGGCTGAATGATTACACCAGCGTCCTTCTGAAAGAAGTTGTGTGGATGGCGTACTCAACCAGCAGTTGGTATCTGTGTCAAGCACACTGATGTTGCAGGGGTTATTATCTCCACGGCCCCCAAATACAAACATCTTTGTCCCAATGATGGTGGTGGAGTGACGTGATGAAATAGGTGGCAGCGTGCCCCTGGTGTTAATTAAAGACCATACCATTGTGGTGGTGTCCAACTTGTGGATGTCATTATAGTATCCATTCAGCTTGCTCAGAACCATCTCACCAGCCATCGGCTTCAATCCTCCAAAGATATACATGACTTTCCCCAGGACACAGTCCGAGTGGCCCCACCTCACCTCTGGAACAGTCCCAAAAACATTAGGCTTGAACCACATGTGGGTGTCAACATCAAATGCATAAAGCACGTCGTAATTACTCCTGAGGGCAGGAATTGTGTCGACAGCTCTTGTTACCGCATACGGTTCTACTCCCCCCCAGATGTAGATGATATGTTCTATAAGCACAGCTGTGTGGCCCACTCGGTTGGAGGGAATCTCAAGGGGCGTTCTCCTCTTCCAGTTGTCACTTGGGGTAAATACATCCAACACAAAGACACCGTGTTGAAGACATGCACATCCATATTATAACTGTTCATACCGTACCCCCGAAAGAGTACACCTTGTGCCCAACTGCCACAACAGTGGAGCAATAGGACCTCCTGATCCTGGGTCCTTTAAGATGCACTGTCCAGCTCAGCATTTCACAAACAGGCTACAAAGGGGGCTAAAAAATATATTTTTATTATTCCTCTGTAAAAGAGTCCACTTGCATGCGCTAGCACTTAATATGTTGGTACAGCGGCACAAATATCACAAGAAGCTTGGCCATTCAGCAAAGCTGATGGGTTGGGTTGGGTTGGGTTGGTCAGGGAAGCCCGTTGATCTCCCTAATATGACAAATTGATCGCCATAGCAACCACAGCACAGGCAAGGTGCTGGAAATCCAACGTGCCACGCAGCAAGAGAGTGTTCAGATGGTCACTGTGAATGAAAGACATAGTTATTCATGCTTGCTGAATAGTATCATTATTGGAGATAATGATACTAGAGAGTTGCAAAAGGCAATAAGGGAGAGTATGGTTCTGCCCCTTTCTGTGTGTGTAAGTGTGTCAGGTGTCAAGACATCAAGCCCACACTGTTTCTCCAGGAACAGCGCCTGTCTAGTTTTTATTTGTGACCTTATCATAATAGTATATTCATAGTGTATCGGCTACAGTTAGTTTACGATGGCCTGTTAAGGAGTAATGGGGCAGAACTAGCTAACACTTGTCACAAGCCTGGCTTTCCCCATGAAATCTCATTGTCACAAACTGCACTTTATAAACGTATTCCGGTGTGTGATTGACAAAACAAGTGTCACTTTATTCTGTTGTTACACTACTTTTTGTGTTAACAGGTAACGTAACAATGTTTGCTAGTGTGGTCTGTATATGGGTATGTATTTGCCTTATGCTAGATTGTTTATTTTAGAGGTGTGTATTTTATAGTTGGTTTATTGACTCAGATTAGTCATTCCTGTTTATTCGTTATGCATGTATTTTGTGTGCACCAGGCAGTAATTTAGTTATTGCCATTTGTGTGAATGCCAGCTCCTTATGATGGTGTGTCGATGATGGCCTCCTGTAATTTGCCAATGCTGATAGTGGTCAATAGCTTTCCTTATTGTTAGGATTGTTAAGTCGCCATCCTGTGGAACAAAGTGACACTGCACTAATGTGACATGGGAACCTTTTGAGATAATATTGAGTTTATTTTCTCCTTTCTTGTTTAGACCACAAACATCTACTCTTCTATACACAAGGCTTATATCAGCCAGGTTTGCAAGTGAATAAACATTGCAAAGATTCAGCCGGCCATTCCTTCATTGTGTCCTGACCGTATACATGGGCAAATGATGTAATCTGTAAATTCACAGAGGGCTACCCATATTAAATATGAACTTTACTCAGTGTGATACTTGAAGTCATTTTGGATAAAGGTGTCTGCTAAATACAATTTAGTATATTGTATAGCTCCCATTAAAGCAATACAGACCTAAATGGCCCACTCAGGGTTGACTTTCATCAACTCCCAGTGGGGCCATCTGTCTGTCCGTTGACTGCCATTTAGCGTCAATGTGGCTATAACTCGTTAGCAGAGTGACATTCAGACTATCGGCTGCTCATTAACACAGGTCAGGGGTTTGATGGCTGGTAAGAGGGACACCTCTCCCTCTCTCTCCCTCTCTCTTGCTCTCTCTTGCTCTCTCTTTCTCTCTCTCTCTCTCTCTCTCTCGTTCATTTTCTTTTCTGCATGTCCCTCTGACACCCTCTCTCTCTAAAGACTGCGGTGGTTATTCAAAGACGAGAGCGCCGTATGACAGTACAAGGGCCACTTAAGAGAAGAATTATGCAAATGCAACCCAGCTCCCTTTGCTGTTTCTCTATCCTTGTAGCTTGCCCCACGTCTCTCTCTCTCGCTCTCTCGCTCTGTCTCTCTGCCTCTGTGTGTCTCTCTCTGTCTCTCTCTCTCTCTCTCTCTCTCTCTCTCTCTTTTGTCCTGTTTTTGTTATGTACGATGGTGCCATGGAAAATAGCACATTTTTGAAAATGAAAATGATTGAAGCATTGGAAAAGTTTGGACATTTAAAACATATATATATATATTTTTTGGCATGCCCAAAAGAGGGACACCAGGTTCAGGTTGTGCCTGCATGCCTGCGTGCGTGCCTGTGTGCGTGCCTGCGTGCGTTCGTGTAAAAATCTGGGTAGTTCCACACAGAGCTCCCACTATTGCCCCTGAAACTTTCCCACAAAACTTTTATATGGAATTTATGCGGTTGGAATTATATTTAGTTTTAGTTCACACATGCATTATCGACACATTGGGAGGATAAATTCAGTATGTGCGACTCCCGAACGGCATAGCAATGCCAATGCAATACAATGATGCAACGCTAACACAGCGTTGCATCTGTTTTTTAAATGAATTATTTGCTGTCATAAAAACCATGCATTTAGCTGGTTAGCTGGGTCTGAGGTTACCTATGAGGGTTATCTAGTCTGTATGGAACAAAATTGGACCCTTACAGCGGTCAATTTAACACTCTCAAGAGTTAACCATTTAGCCCTATCAGTTGACCGGGGTCCCCCAGGGATCTATACTTGCCCCCCCCCCCATGCACCAAATAGCAGATTAACCAGTGGTGGACAAAGTACTCAATCCCAGTGCTCGAGTCAAAGATACTCCTGTTACTCAACTAAGTGAAAGTTGCTCGTCAAATTTGTACTTGAGTTAAAGTACTGGAATATTTGCTTTTAAGGTTATAGGGTTAGTATTCAAAGTATTCAAAATAAAATAAAAATAGTAAAATGCTATTCAAAAGTACAAATTACAAAGTACATTTTCTTTTTAATGTCATTGCTGTATTGAAATTCACATTACCATTTAAAAATTGTGACCAGAAATGTTAAGAGAAAAATAATACATTATGGTAAAAAATAAATATAGCAGATCTACAGCCTCACAATGAGTGGAATTGCGACGCGTTGTTAGTTTGTAGATCTGCTATTTTCACTATATTTGATACAGTACGGCTTAAGTGGTTAATTCATGACCATCAAAAAAGTATAAAATAGGGCTAAAAGGTTAATTGGAACAATGTCTCTCCCCCCTTCTGTCATGTTCTCTATTCATTTCCTACACATCTTTTTATTTCTCTTCATTTCCCCTCATCTCTCTCTCAGACACACTCCATCCTCGACACCGTCTCTCTCTCTCTCTCTCTCTCTCTCTCTCTGTAACAAACATCTATCTGTCTTTGTTTGGACAAACAGAGAGAACATTATTCACATTTCATAACCCTCTCATGTTGTGGCTTTGATCTCGTTCACCTGAATATGAATGCGTTCCTGTAGCTTTGCTCATTTCATTTCAAAGTCGGGGACGTCTTCTTGGAAAATGCCGTGGTGGTGCTGACTGCTGATGACAAATAAGCAGTCAGTCACAGACAGGAAATTGCTGCGTTACGGGATGATCATACCGAAGCACGTTGCTAGACACGTTGCCAGCAAACCACAATACACTAAGTGGATGGTTTGCACCTTGCCTTTCAGCGCAAAGTGTATACTGCTCCTTCCTGTTTTAAGTATTTTTAAATACCTGATAAATAAATGTAAATGTATTTTTTTTTTTTCAGTAAAAATATATGTAAAAAGTAATTGAAAAAGCACGGCCCCTGACGCATTAGAAGGACAATTTCAGCACCAGAACCAAGGACGTGTGTTTTCAACTCATCAAAATGGAGTTTGAAATTACAATGGGTGGCAGGTGCCTGATAAAATGATCAAATATCTAAATACTGAATCAAGCACGCAATAGCCCCGAGTAGACTTTAAATGACAACAAACATGTTTTTAAAGTGAAATATATTTAAACAATCTTTTAAAAAAGTACTCCAGTACTTTAACTCAAGTACAAATTTGAGAGAAGAATTTTCACTCAGTTTCACATAATTGAGTAATATAACTAGGAGTATCTATACTTTGACTCTTATACTGGGTTCAGTACTTTGTCCACCACTGGCCTCTTCACACAGACAGGCACACCACGCTGTTTTGCCTGATCACACCGGAGTCTCGGTGTGATCAAGGCCTTAGCCGTGCCACTCAGTGAGCAGAGTGACCCGCCCGCCTGGTGTCCTGTTCACAAAACGATTTTGGATTTACTGTGTGCGGTGTGAAACCGCCCTCAGAAGTATATTTGTGTGTGTGTGCGCGTGTGTGTGTGTACACTATATGCACACGTCTGTGTGTCTGCAGAGGGAGATGTGTTAAGAAGAGGCGATCACGTGCAAGACACAATGCTTGGAGTTCTTAGGACAGACAGACAGACAGACACAAAGATAGATGAGATAGTGGGAGGAGGGACAGAGAGAGAGACAGAGGTGATGAGTTTTTACCATGACTAGTCAAGCGAGACCATTGATTCAATTCCTCACTTACCGAAACAAGGAGAAGACAGAACGTCAATCAATCACTTGTTCTTCATCCTCATTCCAGTCTGTCTCTCTCTCTCTCTCTCTCTCTCTCTCTCTCTCTCTCTCTAGGCTGACATCCATCCCTCACGTTAGTAAATATCAAATGTCATATTCACTTTGTGTCTCGTTGCCTATTCTCCGGTCTCGCTGAAGTGTCAGGGTTCAAACGGGGGGCTGCTGGGAAAGTGCAACTGTCGGATCACTTTTGTCTGTTTTAAAAGACAGACTGATATTTGGATTTATCTTTTTTATTATTCTTATTTTCTTTTACAAGGCTGTTTTCCCAGGTGGCGTCTGTCAGTTGTTCGTGGTGGTGTTCCTCGGGTCAAGTGTTCAAAAGTTATCTCTGTTTCTAAAGTAAAACGTGCAATTTCCAAATGAAACTCTTTACTAACGTTGATGGTTAAATTGTCCTTCACCGAATATCATCAAACTCCTGGGTATTTTGTTTGTTTGTTAGTTTTTTCATTGAACAAATCAAGGACATTCTCTTCTCATGTGTGCAGTAGTTTTGATATTCACTTAAAGGTAGGGTAAGTGATATTTTTTGGTTAAAACAAAAGCATTTTGTTAAAAGGTTAAAGCACTATATTCTGATAGTAATCATTGCTATAGAGTGTTTGTTCAGTAACGGGAGTCTCCCCGTCTCTCCAGCTCTTTAATAAACAGAAAATACATTTTTCGGTAGGTGTCAAAATCTCAGCCAATCAGGAGAAAGTACCAATTTTTAAGCTTAATTTGTATAGTGTTCCAGTTCCAATTTTGTCTGCTAATTTCTTAGTGTCATCACTTCCAATTTCACTTGTTTAATCTATATCCTGATTGAGTTCTCTATCCTGATTGGATAAAATTGGAAATGAAACTGAAACGAAAATGCATTTTCTGTTTTATAAAGAGCTGGAGAGACAAGGAGACTCCTTTTACTGAACAAACACTCTATAGCAATGAGTACTATCAGAATATAGAGCTATTTAACAATTATTTTAACCAACGCAAATCACTTACCCTACCGTTAAGTCATTTCTAAATTAATGGTGTTGTATAAAAAAAAAAAAAAATTGTGCACAATAGCACGCCACCAAGCTAGTCTGAAAGCATACAAATCCTTGAACTAGAACCAATGAAATATAAGCCTACTTCCAGGTGGGCTACAAAGGCTCAATGCTATAATTTAGATACAATGCTTTGGGGGGAAGCAGTGGACCCTTTTCACAGCAACCATGTTGACAGGTAAACACAAATGGTGAACTATTAAGGTTCCATTTTATCACAGTGGGCCTTTTTCTTTCAGAAAAAAGAGTTGCACTGCAAAGTTGCGTTCAGCCTCTACCCCTTATCCTGCAACATATCACAATAATATTTAGAGTCAGAACATCAGTCCACGGAGCAGTTCCATGTGAATATTTCTCATCTTTGCACCGTGTATTCATGCGGTGTTTGGCATGCAGCATGCTTTATCTCGTTCCCCCTTTTTTTTTTTTTACCCGTTTGATCTTCTTCCCTGTCACAAACCAAGGGGAGATGCGTGCCCCTCTCTCTCTCTCTCTCTCTCTCTCTCTCTCTCTCTCTCTCTCTCTCTCTCTCATCTCTCTCTCTCTCTCTCTCTCTCTCTCTCTCTCTCTCTCTCTCTCTCTCTCTCTCTCTCTCTCTCTCTCTCTCTCTCTCTCTCTCTCTCTCTCTCTCTCTCTCTCTCTCTCTCTCTCTCTCTCTCTCTCGTTTTTTTTGTGTCAACCCTTATAGCATGCTTCTACTTATCTGCAACACCTTGCCCATCTCTGCAGTGTTCTCTCTCATCTATCTCCATCTCATCCATTCTTCAACCCCCCCCCCCCCCCCTCTCTCTCTCTCTCTCTCTCTTTTCTTCTTTCCCCCTCTCTCACTTTCCTCTAACTGTAGCCTATAGTCTCCTCTCCTCAGCGGTAGTGGTAGTAGTACTTAAATAAAAGTACCAATACCACAAATGTAGAAATACTCTGTAAAGCTCCTGCATTATCGGATAATTTTTAATATGGCCGAAGTATGTTATTTTATTGTGTTGTGTTCGAATATAGGAGTTAATTGTTAATTGTCTCCACCAGGCCGAAGGCATGGTGGAGAGTATGTTTTACCCTCCGTGTGTGTGTCCGTCTCAGCCAAGCTAACATTGGTCAAGCTTCACGTGAATATGTATGTGTGTGTTCTGTCTCAGCCAAGCTAACATTGGTCAAGCTTCACGTGAATATGTATGTGTGTGTGTCCGTCTCAGCCAAGCTAACATTGGTCAAGCTTCACGTGACACGTGACAATATGTAATATAAATAGGTAAGACAGGATTAATCAGGAACAGTAAGCTAACATTGGTCAAGCTTCACGTGACACGTGACAATATGTAATATAAATAGGTAAGACAGGATTAATCAGGAACAGTACTCACCTGGCGGAGACCTGTGCTCCGAGGAGCACATTTTCTAGTTGGTTATATGTTTCGTTATAATAATCAAATTCCGCAATTACCTTTGCAACTAAATGATTGTGGAGTAAAAGTTAAAAAAAATGCCTCTGAGATGTAGTGGAGTAAAATTAAGTATTGAAAAAATTGAAATAAGTGAAGTTAAAAAAAAGGGAGAACATACCTCAAAATTGCACTTGTACTTGAGTAAATTAATTAGTTACTTTTCACCACTGCTCCTCCCCTCCCTACCTCTCCTCTTACCTCCTTTCTTTCCTACCCCCCCCCCCCCTCTCTCGCTCTCTCTCTCTCTCTCTGTGCTCCACGCTAATCATACACTAGACAGCTCCAACAGGCACCCAATTCCACTTCAAAGGGCAGCCATTTCCTTCTTGTCTCAAAGAGGACCTGTCAGCCCTGCCTACCACACAGACGCACGCACGCACACACACACACACACACACACACACACACACACACACACACACACACACACACACACACACACACACACACACACACACACACACACACACACACACACACACACACACACACACACACACACACACACACACACACACACACACACACACAGAGAGAGAGAGAGAGAGAGATGGGGGAGCAATGGGCATGTGCTCGCTGGGCGGCACTTCACTTAAAACACTTCCATAAGAGGGTTGCGTGTTTGTTAAGAGTGTGTGTACAGCATACGTTTGTGTGCGGCGCACATGTTATAAAGACAGCCACTGGAGGGGAGAGAGAGAGAGAGAGAGAGAGAGAGAGAGAGAGCGAGAGAGAGAGAGAGAGAGAAACACCACTGTTGAGCAGTAACATCTTCCATTATTTTACAGCCATCTGTAAAAAAAAAGAAATCAAATGTTACCTTGCAATTTCTGTTTGAAGTTTTCCGTCCATTTCAGCCTCTCTAACTCTCCCTCTCTCTTTCTTACTTCTCCTCCTCCTCATCCTCTCGCTTTTCCTCCCTGCAAGTGAGGGGGGGGGGGGATGCGTATGACTGAGAGAAGGGGGGATGGGGCTCGCCTCTCGTCTCATGTCTCATCTCGTCTCCTCGCCGTGAATTAAAGTTGCATCCCCGCGCCACCATTGTTAGGATAATAAAGGTTCAGGGTTGGCGAGGGGAGGAGAGCGGGGGGAGACTGGGGAGACGGGGTTTGGGGGGTTGGCGGGACTTGGAGACAGGAGAGCCGGCTTCTCCTAATGCGTGAAATTACACCTGCCTCTGTCTGTCTGTCTGTCTGTCTATCTGTGTGAATAGTATTGTAGTAACAGCGTGCTAGTCATAGCGTGCGTGCATGCGTGCGTGCATGCGTGCGTGCGCATGTGTGCGTGCGTACGCGCATGTGTGCGTGAGTGAGTGAGTGAGTGAATCTGGGAGGCCATAGCTGAATGGAGAGCCTGGGAAGAAGAAGGTCCCTGAGCAAGACACTCAACCTCTAACTGCTCCTCTAAGCTGGGTGAAGCCGAAAACAGAATTTCCCCCAAGGGATGAAATAGGTCTTATATACGTACACACACACAATGTTTGACATAAATGAAGTCAAACACCACTGGTTTTCAACATGGAGTCCAGGGACTCGTAGTGGTCCTTCAGGGGGTTCCAAGGGGTCCTTGCATGGGTCTGTAACTCTGAGAGTGTACAAATCAAACCAAATGGACACTTACAGGTCCATTTGTTTGCATGTGCACACTCTCAGAGTTAAAATAAGTAGCCTACAAGCATTTCATACAAGTGTAGACACAAAGTTCGGGCAAGGGTTAAACATGAAAAACAAAAAAGTTATTATGAAAACATAAAACTATAAAATACGATAAAACCCAAGATAAGGACGTATTGCAATTAAACAAAGGATATGATAAGCAATAAACAAAGGATATGATAAGCAAACACATTGAACCCAACTAAAAGCAGTTTGCTTTACACGGTTCTTAATCAAATTAACTGATCATTTCACAGTGTAGATTGGGGTCCCACAACAAAATCATATCATCGGGGGTCCGTGGCCTGATATTGGGAGTCCTTGAAACGAAAAGTGTTGAAACAGTGGTTTACATACATGAGGTGGATAAAACAAGTCTTTCTTATGCATCAGTAGCATTGTATGAAGTGCAGAAGTCTAATATCTCCTTCAGCCGAGGAGGAGCTAGGGCATTCCCCTTTGAGAGAACGGCAGAGGATTGGGTTCCTGTGTTGTTGACCCGAGTTCGAATCCGAGCTGTTGCACGTGTGAGGTGAGGGAGCAACGCCTGAAAGTGCCCATGCTTGTTAGGCTACATGTGTGTGAGAGTGGTATAGGCTGTATGAGCACACAAGCACACGCACGCACGCACGCACGCACGCACACACACACACACACACACACACACACACACACACACACACACACACACACACACACACACACACACACACACACACACACACACACACACACACACACACACACACACACACACACACACACACACACACACTCCTACCCATCCAAGTGTGCATCGTCCGAAAGTATATTTTCTATTAACACGTGTAATGCTATATTCTTATTAACGGTTTCCCCATTTCTATTAAGAGTCAGTCCCAGATAGCGAGTTAATTAACTTGGTGCCCTCCTTCTCCCCTGGCTATCAGAACACAGGTAGGCTTTCATGCGAGTGGGGGGGGGGGGATGAAGGGACGAGAGAGAGAGAGAGAGAATGGAGAGAATCCGCGGGAGGGGGGAAAGGAGAGATGGGGCAGAAGAGTGTGAGGGGGAGAGAGAGAGAGAGAGAGAGAGAGAGAGAGAGAGAGAGAGAGAGAGAGAGAGAGAGAGAGAGAGAGAGACGGATACATGAGCTAAATTGGATTTGGATGAGAAAGCGCCGAGAGGGATCCAAGGTGGCAGAGAGGCTGGTCAGAATGTTTTTTTCTTTTTAAACTCGTTTGCAATTTTTTTTTCCCATTCTTTTTTTTTGCGTTTTCCGCTTCAACACCTGCTCAGAGCGAATAAGGAGATGAAACGAGGAAGAAGGGGGAAGAGAAAGTGGGAGGGGAGTGTGGAAGGGGGGGAGGAAGGTAAGAGAGCAAGCAAGTACAGAAGTGCATTGTTCATTTTTGATCTCTGGTTATACTTATGCAGTTTGACACGTGTGCCAGGTGCTTAGTTAGCCAAACTAAGCCGGTACAGAGCTAACCGAATGCTCTTTCAACTACAGTATGTTCTTTCTTGAGATAAATGTTCCCATGATTCAGTACTAGCCGGTAGGTGGAGCACACCCATGCATGTGCATGCTTTCACACTGAAAATTGTGGACGGCATTTTGAAGTGTTCCTTGTGTCTGCGGTGTAGTTCAGTCATGTAATAAAACCATGTGATGTCAATGTAATGTGGTTGCCTGAAGCTAATGATTCGGTCATAGAGTGCACACCTAGTAACTTGCTATTGATAGGCTAAAGATTGGACAAGGAGCCCATACCTTTACTAGACTTGTTTTAGCTGCAACCCGGCAGGTAGTATAAGCTGGCCACCAAGTATAGACAATCAATGAAAAACACAGTCACCGTAAGCCATCCTCTGCTAATAGCCTGCTGGGATGCTGGAATGCTCTTTACTTTCATTATACCAGTACCACATGCTGTGTACTGTGTTCACACACACACACACACACACACACACACACACACACACACACACACACACACACACACACACACACACACACACACACACACACACATTTTTCAGTTGGAAGCAAGTGTCATTGCACATTCACGCTGTGTGAGTTGGCGTGTCTGTGTAAGGTGTTAAGAGTTGTATCCATTTGGTTGCATGTGTGTCCATGATGTAAGTCTGTGCCTTTTCAAGGTCCTGTTCAATTCCATTCTATGCTGACGCAGGTTGTGGGCGACGCATCAACGAAGAGCAGAGGGCACTTGCACGTTGGTGGAGCCCAGACCTTCTGGCAGAGGCAGTGGCGCAGATCATCGGCCTCACTAGGCTGACGCAGGCACAGACATGCAGAGATGGCTGGCACAGAGTGGACCAAAGAAAGATCTGGCTTGAGAGGTGGTCTCTCTAGCTGGGAGCTCCGCTGGGTCCAAGAATGGCTGGTTCATTCTGTCAGGACCCAGAATACGAGAAGGATATTTAACAAAGGCTTCACTTAAAAACACTAAACAGTACACATAACCTAGAACAATCACACACTGTTACATACACACACGACAATCACGCATTTGCCGTCCCCTGGAACCCCAAATGACTCCCCTGCGGTTCGGCACCACGTTTCGGTATGCAGGCCTTTGTCAAGACAAAGTGCAACAAAGAATCTTGTCCCATCTTATGAAACAACCAGGTGGCAGCAGGAATCTGTCAATTACATTGTTAAAGGCATAGCACCTTATTATCAAATACCACTTCTATTCCAATGTTCTTTTCAATTTCTTTACCTTATTACTAAGGCTATATTGCAAAGATAAAAAGGTTCTATTATATGCAATTTCTTGGAGGCGGCAAATGTACCCGTGGTGGCACAATTCCGTGAGTGGCAAAGCGAGTTCTGTTTATATTTTTCAAAGGGACAGTGCACATTAATAAACATGAAAACCGAGACGCACCTTGTAAATGTGCCAGATTTATACGTACAGCAAAATATTTTTCATCAATAGTCCCCTCTGCCAGTTCTCAATGATATTTTCATGAAGATTTCATGTATTTTTACTGGTTCAATATACAGGTTATATACTATATTTCATAACTGAAGTAGTTGATTATCCCCCCAAAAATCGTGAAAAGTTAAGGTTTTGGACATAACAACAAGGTTTCCACCTGACAGCAAAGATATGTAGTTGTGGCTGATCAGGCTTGTGTGCAGTGTTGCCAGATTCTGTGAGAGAAACAAGCAACCAGGTCTAGGAAAACCAGCACAAAATAAGCGACTGTGGGCCACATGAGCACTTTAACATATACATTAGCTATTTGAAAATAGCAGATCTACAAGCTCACAACGCGTTGTGAGCTTGTAGATCGGCTATTTTTCAAATACAATCTTGCGGGGAAATTATAATAAGCAGATCGGGCAACCCTGCTTGTGTGCAGTTTCTTTGTGACACACCAAGAGCAATGCAGCAGCAACATTCCAAAGACCTCAAGCGACAGATGTGTCTGCATGCTGTACAAGAGGGAGACAATGAAAGTGCACACGCTACAGTACAACAGCCACGGGAAGTCATCAGCACAAAACCTCACACTGCAGGCAACGTCCCACGTTAATTCTGCATGTGTATGTGCACACGCACACACACGCACACATGTACTTTACAAAGTACACTTGCATAGGCACACGCACCCCCCAGTGCGTGCACGGCACGCATGCATGCACGCACTCTGTCTCTGCAATCTCTGCAGTTTGTGTGTGTGTGTGTGTGTGTGTGTGTGTGTGTGTGTGTGTGTGTGTGTGTGTGTGTGTGTGTGTGTGTGTGTGTGTGTGTGTGTGTGTGTTGTAATCTCATGTATCCCTCAGGCATTTTTTCCAGATCAAGGCCTTCCTGGTCTCAGCTCGATGAAGAGGTCGTGACAGCCAATTAGCTCACAGCAAATTGATCCAACTAACCGGTGTGTGCGTGCGTGCGTGCGTGCGTGCGTGCGTGCGTGCGTGCGTGCGTGCGTGCGTGCGTGCGTGCGTGCGTGCGTCTGACCATCCTAATCAATGCTCATGTTCTATTGGCGAAACCATTATTCTTTCCAATGGAACT
The DNA here is from genome assembly GCF_963280865.1 of Gymnoscopelus braueri. NCBI lineage: Eukaryota > Metazoa > Chordata > Actinopteri > Myctophiformes > Myctophidae > Gymnoscopelus > Gymnoscopelus braueri. Next base: position 46,662,033 of record NC_137608.1, on the reverse strand, counting down.
GATTGATGAGTGCAGAAAGACTCAAAACTAGAGAGGGTAAAATAGTATAGTCTCTCTCTCTCTCTCTCTCTCTCTCTCTCTCTCTCTAACACATCAAAGTGACATGGCAGTATTGAACCTTTAATATTAGCCACTTATATGTGGCGAACATTGAAATAGCCATTTTAGAAGCTTGGCTATTTTTGGGGGAGAGATTTGGTATTGAGGATAAAAAAAAACCTAGTATAGAGCCCTGGGGGACCCCGGTCAACTAATCATGCAGTGGTTAAAAGCTTGCCAGAATTCATTTCATGTTTCAATTCACCGTTTCTCTCTCCCTACCTTTCTTTCTCTTAATTTATCTCTTTCCTCTTCTCCATCTCTCCTTCTTGCTCCATCGCCTCTGAGGAGATTTCAGAGGAACACAGAATCCTTCAGCCGGCGCTTACACACAAAAGAAAAGCTCCCGCCAATGTCCGAGAAGCCTAAAGTCAGGGGGCGGCCTCCAGTTCAGTGGGAGCCAAGCAATCAGGGCTAAGTGAGGTGGAGAGAACCCCCCCCCCCTCCTCTCCAAAAGAAGAAGTTAAATGTAAATGAGTCTCAGTGGGATCCCCGGGATAAATCATAGCGTGGGAGAAAATCTTCAAGAGGAAATAACTCCCCAAATCTTCTTCAATGCCAGATGTCTGAAGAGATTAAGCCTAGACATATCTCTCCATGTCCGACTGTGTTCCGTCTGGGTCTTTCTCAGTTCAGCTCAGGTCTTATTACGTTGTGTTGCGTCTGCCTTCCATGGTGGGAGAGAGAAAGGACATTGGCGTCACTTTAAAGTACTGTACTGCATGTATTAATGTTACACACAGTTGTTTTCAATTTATCGGATGAGCATTATCATGTTTAAAAGACATTTGATCGTGGGAAATTCAACCACGTTAATACAAAGGATATTTTTTTTCTCCAGTGTTTGAGTATACGAATAAAACCAGTTTTTAGAAAGGTCAATAGTTGTGAATAGTGAATAGTTTTCACAGACATAAATGATTACTGTATTAGTAACTATATTGTATTCATTGTATTCACTACCGGTAAAAACCATCTCATCCTCATTTGATTCAAATCAATTCATTATTTTCATAATTTAGTGCATCAGATCATTAATAAAATCATTGATGGGGTACAGTATGTACATGCTACATCTGTAATATCTATAAGTTTGTCATATTTCCTTATGGATAGACTTGAGATACATTTGTTTCCATCTCCCCTGACTGCTAGCTTGGCCTTCAACATAATTGTAACAGTTTCCTTTATGTTCATTGTACCTTAACGCTCATTCCCCCCACTTACAGTGAATGTGGTTACTTACAACTTGGGCTGCAAATATTGATTCATTTCTTAGCGATTATTCTAGTGATTACATTTTCTATTTATTGAACAATCGACAAGTGGATTTTACATGTGTTGGGTTTTTTTATATCAACGAATCAACAAAAAACGATATAATTATTATATATATTTTTTTACAATTGACTTAAGTGATTAGTGGATTAAACCCTATTTTATACTTCACTGTACAATATTGTCATGCAAAAATAGACGATCTACTGTAGAAGCTCACATGTTGGCCTATAATGACATGCCCAAATTATTTCCCCCAGAAATCTGTGATTTTATTAAAAACTATGTATATATATATATATATATATATATATATATATATATATATATATATATATATATATATATATATATATATATATATATATATAATATATATAATACATTTATATATATATATAAAAGATTAGATTGGTTAGTTTGATTACTGTAACTGTCTACTTAACGCCTACTTACAACCATATCAGCCAACGATCTGTATGCATACTCTGATGTAGGTCTTTGGTTTATTTATTTAATTTTTTATCATCTACTTAATTATTTATGCCTTCCGATTCTTTGCGGCTGCAAGGGGTCAATTTTCAACACGGGGAACGATAAAATTATTTTTATTTGATGTTGTGACACTAGAGTCGTAAGGGCAGAAAGTAGCTAGCAAGAAGTGCGCTGGTAGAAAGTTTAGCTCTGATTGGACATGGGGAAAATAGCTTGATGCCTTGATGTGGGGTCATGATTCGAACTTCATCACAAAACGAGTAATACCGGAATACGTATGAGGTAATACTGATTATGTATAATAATGGATTTAAGATAAGATTTCGGAACTGAACAATAATTCAAGTGTCTACCCAGTAGATAGCTTACGATTTTTTTTGACAGGATCTGATATAGCAAGTAGGCAAAATGTCAAATAACTTTTTTTAATATCAAACAAGTTTGAGTGTTGAAGAATCCTCTCAATTATAACAAGGTGTGAGATAACAAAGCTCTTTGACAGACGTTCTCTCAACTTCTCAAATAAGTATATCTTCTTCAACTAGTTCAACTGCAAGCATATGTGTGGAAGCTTTGCAATCTGCACTTTCATAATGTCTGTGCCCTACTTGCAGCACATTCTGTCAGACCCCGCCACAATTGCTTTTCCATCTTCCAACAACCTCTGGGCCATGTTTTGTATGTACTAACTACTGTATGCCAGTGGTTCTCAAACTTTTTCATGTCAAGCACCCCCAAAATGATGTGTATTTGGCCGCGGACCCCCCATCTCAAAATATTTTGTTCCAGGGACCCCCAGAGGCAAAGATTTGAGTTACAAATGTTCGCTTTAAATATATATTAAAAGATGTGCACAAACTTTCATGGTTTTTCAAAAATAGCAGATCTACAAGCGCATAGCCAAAGTACAAAATACGGATAAATGGGTTAAAATGATTGTGACACGTTTTAATGAATTTTGCTCGGGACCCCCTGGTACCCCCCCCCCCCCCCCCCCCAAGGACCCCACTTTGAGAACCAATGCTGTATGCAATGCCATTTCCATGTATTAGACCCTTTACAGTGAGTCCTCTACAAGGGTATTTGGTAGTGTATAGGACGATGTTCCCCCTAGGGTGAATATCGGTTCCCGATTTCCCCTTTTAGGAAAGCGTGATTAATGGTTTATCCATATCTACTGTTTTAGTTCCCATGAATTCCCCTGCTGGGGACAGGTGGACCGGGTCGTCCCTTTGACCCGCTGCTCTTCCAAGGGGAAGTAGTGCAGAACCGTAATACAGTTATTCATTCCGTTACTTAGAGTCAGGGTTGGATCCACGCGTCTGCATTTTGCATACTTTCAGAGTTCAGAATAGACAAAGTAAAACTGAGAATGTTCCTGTGTATCGAAGATTAGTCTGTGAATGTTTTTTTTAAGAGAAAGGCAAAGGCAAACCTTTTACCCTGACTTTAGTAATGCGCTGTTTGGTAATGCGCTGTTTAGTAATGCGCTGTTTGGTAATGCGCTGTTTAGTAATGCGCTGTTTGGTAATGCGCTGTTTAGTAATGCGCTGTTTGGTAATGCGCTGTTTAGTAATGCGCTGTTTGGTAATGCGCTGTTTAGTAATGCGCTGTTTGGTAATGCGCTGTTTAGTAATGCGCTGTTTGGTAATGCGCTGTTTAGTAATGCGCTGTTTGGTAATGCGCTGTTTAGTAATGCGCTGTTTAGTAATGCGCTGTCGACACATTCTGAATCCCAACCAAATATTTGTCTTGGAAATTTACTTGAGAGTAATAAGTATCAAAAAAATCCTAATACTCAAGTAAAGTACAGATCCTCAGAATCTGTATTTAAGTACAGTACTCAAGTACATTTACTCCGTTACTGTCCACCACTGGGTGTGATCTTCCTCTCTCTCTCTCTTTAATGGACACACACACAAACGCACACACACATGCACACGCACGTACACACACACACACACGCGCACACACACACACACACACACACACACACACACACACACACACACACACACACACACACACACACACACACACACACACACACACACACACACACACACACACACACACACACACACACACACACACACACACACACTAATAAGTCCATCTGTTGTCACAGCTCTTACGGGCAAATTGCTTGATGGTGCATATCCGCTCCATAAATACTCTCTGTGTCATTCTCTATCCCTTCCTCTATTACTTCTGTCATCTTTCCCACTCATTCCTACCATTGTATGTGCCTCTCTCGCTCTCTTTCTCTGCCTCTAATGCATGCTAGTGTAGTGGTGGTGGTGGTGGTGGTGGGTGAACTGACTGATAATCATAGCACTCCAATTTGTATTTCAACTTCCAACTTAACCCATTAAGACCGGGAAAGTATCTGTGTCACTTTTAGATTTATTTGGTTATTCAAAAATAGCAGATCTACAAGCACATTTTCACGATTTTTGAAAAATCGTGAAAATGTGTGTAAATCTTTGAATATATATATGTATTTAAAGCGAACACTTGTAACTCAAATCTATGCTTCTGGGGGTCCCTGGAACAACATATTTTGATATGGGGGGGTCCGCGGCCAAATACATATCACTTTGGGACACGAAAAAGTTGAAAAAATTAAAAGAATATATGTTTTTGGCCGCAGACCCCCATCAAAATATGTTGTTCCAGCGACCCCCTAGAAGCAAAGATTTGAGTTAAAACATTTTCAAAAATATATATATATTCAAAGATTTGCACAAATGTTCAAGATTTTTCAAAAATAGCAGATCTACAGGCTCATAGCGCGGCACTCGGTGCCGCGCTATGAGCTTGTAGATCTGCTATTTTTGAATAGCCAAAGTATAAAATAATGGTCATAGCTCAAATCTAAAATGACACACAGATGCGTTCCCGGATCGAATGGGTTAACGACAAGGAAATGGACAAATAATAAGCTGTAATATAATAAGCTGCCATCGGGGCATATTCTTCCTTTTAGGTTCCGATGATCCATTTCCATCCCGCAAAACACTGCCATGCAGCTCTACTGTGGATCACCTCTCCTGTCCGGACCACCTCTCCATGCTGGATGAGGCTCCTGCGGTCCCCTGTCTATCTGGCAATGCCACGCATTGTGGGCTTGTAGATAGACTATGTTTAGCATTTTTTTACAAACATTGAGATCAGGGGACTTCAACGTTTTTCAGCCCAAGGACCCTTTAGCTGAGAGAGAGAGAGATGGAGCAGGGACCCCCTCTACATTGTATACAATTGTGTTGCAGATGAAACTTTTTCATAGATTTCATTATGTGTATTTATTTATTAATGTGTATTTTCAGACTTTAACCAAACCGTCAATACATAGTAAACATTCTGCTCTTTCTGCTCTCTTTCTGCTTTTTTCCCTCTATACTAAACCTCTTTGCCGAAAATAGCCGATCTACAATTGATCTTGTAGATCTGCTATTTTTGGTTAAAGTTCTCCTCAGAATAGGGATGCTAGGGTTCAAGTGGTTAATGTAAAAAAGAAAAGAAAATCATCACACAAAGATTTGACGGCCCCCCTGTTGTAACTATGAGGACCCCCTAGGGTTCCCGGACCCCCTGTTGGAAACCCCTGGGTTAGATAATAATGACATGCCCAAAATAAGGACGCCAGGTTGAACGTGGTTAAAGCGGCACAACAATCCTATGAATTTAATTTTGCATAGCCCCTACGGAACCTCTCCCTCCGCTAAGTAGCTCCGAGATGAGGTCCCTCGTTGGTTCCTGCCGTTTGCGGTCGACATTGTCGCACATTTTCCACTTTTACATGTTTCTTACCCCTTTCTGCACATCGTATCCAAAAAGCAAAGAAATTGCGCCACTCTCTCAGATGTTTTAAGTTCTAGCGGAACATAACAGCTTCCAACGAGTTGAAGAAAGTATTTAATTTGCCTCGGTTTTCATCCGGTTACATGTTTTTAAGACATTGCGCAAGAGTTGCGCCCGTAGAGATAACATTACTGGTCAAATGTTGAATTGCATCTTCTAATGCAAAATATTATGGAACCGGATGAAAACCGATGCAAATTAAATACTTTCTTCAACACGTTGGAAGCTGTTATGTTCCGCTAGAACTTAAAACATCTGAGAGAGTAGCGCAATTGCTTTGCTTTTTGGATACGATGTGCAGAAAGGGGTAAGAAACATGTAAAACTGGAAAATGTGCGACAATGTCGACCGCAAACGGCAGGAACCAACGAGGGACCTCATCTCGGAGCTACTTAGCGGAGGGAGAGGTTCCGTAGGGGCAAAATTTTGCATTGCATTTCAATGTGTCCTATAAGTCACAGTCATAGCACTGAGTTGTTCTTCTCAAAACGCGTTATCTCAATACATATCTCATATTGAGACAAGCCACTTGCCCTGTTTTTTGTTTGACAAATGATCATCGTGGCACTAGTTGCTGTTTTATCGATGGGCCGGCCATTCTTCTTGGCTTCAGACCCAAAGTGCTGCCATTATTCGCCGCAGGCACCGTATTATCTACAAGCTGAGGATGAAAAGGCTCTTCCAATTGGATATCTCCCAGACTGGTCACTCACTTTCAGCATGGAGACGTTTGTAAGCAGGCTGTGGTTGATTGATACGCGTTGGAGCTCGTCCAAAGTTCTGTTTGTCTCTTCTGTGTCCCACTGATGACTATAGCCACGCCCACTGGCACTGTGTCACCTTCAGTTAGCCGCTAGGCTGACAACCTGCCCCGCCTTTATGGGGACAGCTACGGAGAATGTAACGTATCCCACATCCCTCATGATTTATTTTTCTCTTTTCACTCCTGAACTCTATTCTCTCCTTTCTCACAGAAAAAAAACTACAAAATGATAGAGTGCGCACGGAGGGAAACAAAATTCACCCACTTGTTTACAACTAAACCTGTGATGTGACAGTAAAGAACAAAACAATGTCTGACATTTCAAAGAAATCACAAGAGATCCTGTCTCTACAAAGCCGAGAGCACGGGTCAAGCACAAATCTACAGCAAACATGAATAAATTGCATTTAACAATCCAAGGCACCAACCTGCTCATTGCAGTTAGGGGTTCAATGTCTTGCTCAAGGACACGCGAGCTGGGGATTGAACTGGGAACCTGATTCCAAGACGGCTGCTCCACTTCCTGAGCCACTGCCTACTAATATTCTTCGTCTTCGGTATGTCCTGTCCTGCGGCTGAACTGTTTCGACCTGGTCACCCATACCCCACCTTCGGCCAGTATTTCAGTGCAACAGAAAAAAATATAAAAACCAAAAGTATTGGAATGTTCAAAATGCTGATATACATCCATTTACAAATGCTCTGGTGCATTTCTAGTGCAGTGGCTCTCAACCTGTGGGTCGGGACCCCCAGGGGGGTCCCCACATGATTTTTTTGGGGGGGGTCCCCAGATGATAGTGAAGGGACAATTTAAGGACTTTTAAGACCTTTTTAATTAAAAAAATACTGCATCAAAAGTAATCAACAAACTACACTATAAAACATCCAAATTGTCAAATAATATAATATAAAGAGGCAAAAAAAAATGAAAATAGCCTCTACAAGCTCACAATATTTATCTGTGGAACGGAGTCAAACAAAATGGGAGGTCCCCAGTTCAAATATGATTTGAACCCCAGTTCAAAATATGATTTGAACTGGGGACTTGAACTGCTCTAAAATGTCTATACTAAAATGTCTTTTGGAGGTCACAGCCTGAAAAGGTTGAGAACCACTGTTCTAGTGCACCATGAAACCCTAAGTCTGCCTACGATTGCAGCCAAAGACGCCCCTCCAGAGGCCGTCTCACTTATAGACCTACAACAAGCTCTATTCACCATGCGTTGGATTGACTGCCTCCCTGTCTGCTTGTACTAATCTTCCTCCACCTTCTTCTTCATTATTTTATTTCTCTCTCTTCTTTATGGTCACATCACACAGATAGAAACAAAACGAGGAAAACAGGTCCGATACCTGTACAGCATGTCACATATTCTTGTTATCAGGAGAGTAGAACATACTCTTCTACCAATTTCCTTCAGTAATGCCTAAATTATGCTCCATTGCACAATGTCGCCGAAAATAGCAGTCCTGTTATGAGCTTGTAGGTCTGCTATTTCCGGCACCTTCATGCGACGAATTACGGATTGGAAGTCACTACCTCTCCCCCCCCCCCCCCCTCTCTCTCTCTCTCTCTCCCTCTGTCTCTCATTGTTTGATCAACGTGACGCGCACGGCCTCAAAGCCGCTTTGCCGCCGCAGCGACAGGGTAACTAGAAATGAAATCAAATGAGCGGATGAATAAAATATGAGCGGCGTAATGAATAAATAAAGGTGTGACTGTACTAATAAGAACGGAGTCACCCGTTTCAAACGTGTTCAAAAACCCACCGCGCGACACACGCAATACCTCTGATAAAAGGCAAAGTTGTGTGGGTTGGGAGACAGCCTCCCCCACCCCCCCCCCCCCCCCTCCAATACACCTCCCTCTATCTCTATCTTAATTTCTCTCCATCTTTCCCTGATTTTGTCTCGTCTCTCGTGTAATTTGATTTTCGGTTTTGTTTCGCTTCCTCTCTTCTCTCTCTCCTCTCTGTCCTTTAGTCTCCCTCCCATCGTATTATTCTCCTTCTAAGCCATTGCCAGGAAAGACCATGCAGGAGAGTGTTCGACTGAGCTTGAAAAGACCTCATCAACCTAACTGCAAATGATGGTAACTCGAATGTTTTTAAAATGATTACATTTCGCATTCATAAGACGGTAGGCCTAGTGAAACCATTGTGTGCGTGCGTGCGTGCGTGCGTGCACGCGCATGTGTGCGCGTGCACGCACGCGCGCGCGCGTGTGTGTGTGTGTGTGTGTGTGTGTGTGTGTGTGTGTGTGTGTGTGTGTGTGTGTGTGTGTGTGTGTGTGTTAGGAGACATGACTAGATAATTAGTTTGGGATTTGAACATGCAGCACCATGACAGTTGCCTGCTTAGGTTAACTGCTGTAAATGTTTCTCATCATATTCACTGTTGATTAACTGTAGGCTACGTATATTATCCACGTACTGTACATGTTAACATCCATCTCCACTTGCAGTTTTCTGACAGTAGTTTGATCTTTGCCGAAAGTAGCTCAACTATTGCTATTGCCTGTGAATGTATACCCCCCAGAATGTTCCCCCCCAGATAGGGATGCTAAGATCAGATCACACGTCTGACTCATATCTCTGTGTGATCTTGCTGGTTACATTCATTAGCCACTTAAAACCCTTGATTGACCAGAGTGCCTCAGGGCTCTATGCTTGTGCCTTCTCTGTTTTTGCTCTAAAATGTCTTTGCTGAAAACAGCTGATCTATAAGCTCACAGATCTTCTTTTTGCTGTGATAGTTTTCCGCAGAATACGGATGCATGGGGTTTAATACTGTATTCTGTATAATCCCCAGTATAGAGGATGAGTTGTGTGCGTTGTGAATGTACTGTGCGGGCTATAATATTCAGTGACACGAGCCTGATTTATACTTCGTTGCGTGCCGGATTATAAGCACAACTGACTCCATATTGTTGAAACATTCATGCTTGACTATCTCTCCCCGACTGCTGTCAGTAACCTTGCGGTGCAGATACACGAACACAGATCGAGAGAGAGAGAAAAGATAGAGCGAGAGCGCGAGAGAGAGAGAGAGAGAGAGGTGTGATTAATGATTGAGTTACATGATCACGTCATACCATCTTCTATCTACAGGAAACCTTCTGCACCAATGGGTTCTTGGCCTATTGTTGAGCTTGGTAGCTGAAAAACAACTCAAAGTTGCCTGGGTGCAGAGACAGGTATCGTAATTTATAGTTGGGCACATGGGCTGATAATTTTCCTGGCTCTCCCCGACTCTCTCCTCCACCGGTGAAGCTATGCTTCACCTAACATGAACCTGGACATGAGGACATAGAGTTGTGATTTTTTTTATCATTGCTAACTAGACTTACTCGTCATGGCATGGCCGGGGATTTAGATTATTAAGGACAGATGGCAAGCCTAAAGGACCACTTCACCCATTTTCAACCTATCTTCATATCATTGGTCCTCACTAAGGTTCATTAAATGGCACCATTTCTGTCTACTCACTTTGTGTCTCAGAGGTTTGGTCACTTCAAACAAGCCTTTTCTATTTTAAATGTTATTAATGCAGAGCAATGTCTTCTGTTTCTATGCTTGTGCCTTAAAATAAATGCATTAATTAATTAATAAAAGGTTGAAATCTTGTTTGAAATCACCAAACTTGGCAACTGATGATGTCACTGGTAGGCAGGTTTCTGAAATGTCCACAGCACCTCCTCTGAGACACAGACCAAATAGACAGAAATGGTGCCATCTTATAATGCCACCCATTGTGAACTTTTATGTATTTGTATTGAATTAAATAAAGCATACATCTATAATAACATGCCCAGAATAAGGAAGCCAGGTTGGAAGCGGTACATGTTGACCTGCTGAGCGAAAAGAGCAATAATAAGCTTAACGTTTATCCATGACCAAGTAACAGTATGACACACAAGCTATGTGCAGGTTTAGGTTGTTTTTGTGCAAATTCTTAGCTTTAAAACATTGAAGGAGGCCACTGCCAGCTGCCTTCCATTACTGGACTCCCTCCCTGCCCTCTGTCTCCTTTGTGAGCCTTTGGTCTATATATCTAAGCCAAGCACATTTCATAGTGTGGCTTTGTCTAGTCTTATTTAAATGACTGTTGTTTAATTCACACGTCTGTCCGAGTTTTTTGTTTGTTTGTTGATTTCCCAAAACCCATCGAGGACTCTGTCTCTCGCCAAAACACACTACCCTGGTGTTCGCCATGGCAACGGCAGGCAGGGATGGTGATTGGCTTTGGCCGTTATCATTCCTGTAAGGACAGGTGTGAGCGGGGTAGTGTTAAACCAGCTCTTGATTGGCTCAAACCACCAGGACGCCCACAAATCCTCGTCAGCCTGTTAGCATACCAATGAGGGGGAGAGAGAGTAAAAGAGAAAGAGAGAGTGAGATTTGAAATGATCCAATTTTGAATTGGAAATAATATTAAAATTGTGTATTTGTGCGTGCGTGCGTGCGTGTGCATGTGTGTGCGTGTGTGTGTGTGTGTGTGTGTGTGTGTGTGTGTGTGTGTGTGTGTGTGTGTGCGCGTGCACAGGCATAGATACAGAGGTATGCAATTAGTGTGGCATACACAGTGATTACATGTGGACAAGTGCACGCTCTCACACACAATCTTATAGGCCGATGGGTCCCATCTGTCTCTATATAGTTGGCTGTGTACCTACAGTGTGTGTTTGTGTGTGTGTGTGTGTGTGTGTGTGTGTGTGTGTGTGTGTGTGTGTGTGTGTGTGTGTGTGTGTGTGTGTGTGTGTTTGTGTTGTGTGTGTGTGTCACAGTGGAGAGGTGCCATAGGGTGTTAAACAGCACCATCTGCCTCTGTCCCACACACACACACACACACACACACACACACACACACACACACACACACACACACACACACACACACACACACACACACACACACACACACACAGATATAGAGGGCCAAATCTTGATGTTACACAAGCTGTATAGCTTATCCCTCCGGACTCAGAGGAGAAAAAGACGAAGGGATGTTCCGACGGAGAGCAAGAGACGAGTGAAGAGAGTGAAGAGGAAAGGAATGGTGGAAGAGTGTTTACTTAAGTAGAAATAGTAATACAATTACAAAATATAGCTGCAAGCAGCGATAATACGGGGCCAGTGAATAGAGAGAGAGAGGAGAGAGAGAGAGAGAGAGAGAGGAGAGAGAGAGAGAGAGAGAGAGAGAGAGAGAGAGACGGATTAGATTGAAGAGAGAGAGAGACGGAATAGATTGAAGAGAGAGAGAGAGAGAGACGGAATAGATTGAAGAGAGAGAGAGAGAGAGACGGAATAGATTGAAGAGAAAGAGAGAGAGAGAGAAACGGAATAGATTGAAGAGAAAGAGAGAGAGAGAGAGAGAGAGAGAGAGAGAGACATGGAAACGGAATAGATTGAAGAGAGAGAGAGACATGGAAACGGAATAGATTGAAGAGAGAGAGAGAGAAAGAGACATGGAAACGGAATAGATTGAAGAGAGAGAGAGAGAGAGAGAGAGAGAGAGAGAGAGAGAGAGAGAGAGGAGAGAGAGAGAGACAGACATGGAAATGGAATAGATTGAAGAGAGAGAGAGAGAGAGAGAGAGAGAGAGAGAGAGAGAAAGAGACATGGAAACGGAATAGATTGAAGAGAGAGAGAGAGAGAGAGAGAGAGAGAGAGAGAGAGAGAGAGAGAGAGAGATGGAAACGGAATAGATGAAGAGAGAGAGAGACATGGAAACGGAATAGATTGAAGAGAGAGAGAGAGACTTGGAAACATAATAGATTGAAGAGAGATGGAAGCGGAATTGACATCTCAACCTATTGCCATTAACAGGAATCGAACCCTGAACCTTCGGATTGACAAGCTGCAACACTACCTATAGTGCTATAGCTTTGTACAGGCTGAGGTTGTCTGTTGAAGATAAAAGTGAACCAGTGAAAGCAGCCGATCTACAAGCTCAGAAACACGTTGCTATCTGAAAAGTTTGAGATTGTAGATCGGCTATTTTCAGAATGAACTATGTCATACATTGAAAAGACATACTCTCAAATAAGCATTTCAGGTTATCTTTAACAATTGCACTTGCATTAATTGACACAATCATGTTGTGTGCAA
>NC_137608.1:46603443-46649225 GCF_963280865.1 Gymnoscopelus braueri | reverse complement strand
TAATTGTTAATTGGTTATATGTTTTGTTATAATAATCAAATTCCGCAATTACCTTGTAACTAAAGTTTTCAAATGATTGTAGTGGAGTAAAAGTACAACATTTGCCTCTGAGATGTAGTGGAGTAAAATTAAGTATTGAAAATTTGAAATCAGTAAAGTAAAAAAAAGGGAGAACATACCTCAAAATTGTACTTGTACTTGAGTAAATTAATTAGTTACTTTTCACCAGTGCTCCTCCCCTCCCTACCTCTCCTCTTACCTCATTTCTTTCCTACCCCCCCCCTCTCTCTCTCGCTCTCTCTCTCTCTCTGTGCTCCACGCTAATCATACACTAGACAGCTCCAACAGGCACCCAATTCCACTTCAAAGGGCAGCCATTTCCTTCTTGTCTCAAAGAGGACCTGTCAGCCCTGCCTACCGCGCGCACACACACACACACACACACACACACACACACACACACACACACACACACACACACACACACACACACACACACACACACACACACACACACACACACGCACACACACACACACACACACACACGCACACGCACACGCACATGCACACACACGCACACACACACACACGCACACACAGCCACACACAGCCACACACACAGAGAGAGAGAGAGAGAGAGAGAGAGAGATGGGGGGAGCAATGGTCATGTGCTCGCTGGGCGGCACTTCACCAGTTAAAACACTTCCATAAGAGGGTTGCGTGTTTGTTAAGAGTGTGTGTACAGCATACGTATGTGTGCGGCGCACATGTTATAAAGACAGCCACTGAAGGGGAGAGAGAGAGAGAGCGAGTGAGAAACACCACTGTTGAGCAGTAACATCTTCCATTCTTTTACGGGCATCTGTATAAAAAAAATCAAATGTTACCTTGCAATTTCTGTTTGAAGTTTTCCGTCCATTTCAGCCTCTCTCACTCTCCCTCTCTCTTTCTTACTTCTCCTCCTCCTCATCCTCTCGCTTTTCCTCCCTGCAAGTGAGGGGGAAACAAACGCGTATGACTGAGAGAAGGGGGGGGATGGGGGCTCGCCTCTCGTCTCATGTCTCATCTCGTCTCCTCGCCGTGAATTAAAGTTGCATCCCCGCGCCACCATTGTTAGGATAATAAGAAAAAGTTATCTTCAAAGGTTCAGGGTTGGCGAGGGGAGGAGAGCGGGGGGAGACGGGGGAGACGGGGTTTGGGGGGTTGGCGGGACTTGGAGACAGGAGAGCCGGCTTCTCCTAATGCGTGAAATTACACCTGCCTCTGTCTGTCTGTCTGCCTGTCTGTCTGTCTGTCTGTCTGTCTGCCTGTCTGCCTGCCTGTCTGTCTGCCTGTCTGTCTGTCTGTCTGTCTGTCTGTCTGTGTGAATAGTATAGTAGTAACACAGTGTGCGTGCGCATGCATGCATGTGTACGTGAGTGAGAGAGTGAATTTAGGAGGCCATAGCTGAATGGAGAGCCTGGGAAGAAGAAGGTCCCTGAGCAAGACACTCAACCTCTAACTGCTCCTCCGTGGGTGAAGCTGGGTGAACCCGAAAACAGAATTTCCCCCAAGGGATGAAATAGGTCTTATGTACATGTATACATGCACAATGTTTGACATAAATGAAGTCAAACACCACTGGTTTTCAACATGGAGTCCAGGGACTCGTAGTGGTCCTTCAGGGGGTTCTAAGGGGTCCTTGCAGGTCTGTAACTCTGAGAGTGTACAAATCAAACCAAATGGACACTTACAGGTCCATTTGTTTTCATGTGCACACTCTCAGAGTTAGAATAAGTAGCCTACAAGCATTTCATACAAGTGTAGACACAAAGTTCGGGCAAGGGTTAAACATGAAAAACAGAAAAGTTATTAGATATGAAAACATAAAACTATCAAATACGATAAAACCCAAGATAAGGACGTATTGCAATTAAACAAAGGATATGATAAGCAATAAACAAAGGATATGATAAGCAAACACTTTGAACCCAACTAAAAGCAGTCTGCTTTACACAGTTCTTAACCAAATTAACTGATCATTTCACAGTGTAGATTGGGGTCCCACAACAAAATCATATCATCGGGGGTCCGTGGGCTAATATTGGGAGTCGTTGAAATGAAAAGGGTTGAAACAGTGGTTTACATACATGAGGTGGATAAAACAAGTCTTCCTTATGCATCAGTAGAATTGTATGAAGTGCAGAAGTCTAATATCTCCTTCAGCCGAGGAGGAGGGCATTCCCCTTTGAGAGAACGGCAGAGGATTGGGTTCTTGTGTTGTTGACCCGAGTTCGAATCCGAGCTGTTGCACGTGTGAGGGAGAAACGCCTGAAAGTGCCCACGCTTGTTAGGCTACATGTGTGTGAGAGTGGTATAGGCTGTATGAGCACGCAAGCACACGCACGTGCACACACACACACACACACACACACACACACACACACACACACACACACACACACACACACACACACACACACACACACACACACACACACACACACACACACACACACACACACACACACACACACCTACCCATCCAAGTGTGCATCGTCCGAAAGTATATTTTCTATTAACATGTGTAATGCTATATTCTTATTAACGGTTTCCCCATTTCTATTAAGAGTCAGTCCCAGATAGTGAGTTAATTAACTTGGTGCCCTCCTTCTCCCCTGGCTATCAGAACACAGGTAGGCTTTCATGCGAGTGGGGGGGGGGGGGGGTGATGAAGGGACGTGGTGTAGAGAGAGAGAGAGAGAGAGAGAGAGAGAGAGAGAGAATTGAGAGAATCCAATGAAGGGGGGAAACGAGAGATGGGGCAGAAGAGTGTGAGGGGGAGAGAGAGAGAGAGAGAGAGAGAGAGAGAGAGAGAGAGAGAGAGAGAGAGAGAGAGAGAGAGAGAGAGCGACGGATACATGAGCTAAATTGGATTTGGATGAGAAAGCGCCGAGAGGGATCCAAGGTGGCTGAGAGGCTGGTCAGAATGTTTTTTTTCTTTTTAAACTCGTTTGCAATTTTTTTTCCTATTCTTTTTTTTGCGTTTTCCGCTTCAACACCTGCTCAGAGCGAATAAGGAGATGAAACGAGGAAGAAGGGGAAAGAGAAAGTGGGAGGGGAGTGTGGAAGGGGGGGGAGGAAGGTAAGAGAGCGAGCAAGTACAGAAGTGCATTGTTCATTTTTGATCTCTGGTTGTACTTTAGCAGTTTGACACGTGTGCCAGGTGCTTAGTTAGCCAAACTAAGCCCGTACAGAGCTAACCGAATGCTCTTTCAACTATGTTCTTTCTTGAGATAAGTGTTCCCATGATTCAGTACTAGCCGCCGGTAGGTGGAGCACACCCATGCATGTGCATGCTTTCACACTGAAAATTGTGTCTCCTTGTGTCTGCGGTGTGGTTCAGTCATGTAATAAAACCATGTGATGTCAATGTAATGTGGTTGCCTGAAGCTAATGATTCGGTCACAGAGTGCACACCTAGTAACTTGCTATTGATAGGCTAAAGATTGGACAGGGAGCCCATACCTTTACTAGACTTGTTTTAGCTGCAACCCGGCAGGTAGTATAAGCTGGCCACCAAGTATAGACAATCAATGAAAAACACAGTCACCGTAAGCCATCCTCTGCGAATAGCCTGCTGGGATGCTGGAATGCTCTTTACTTTCATTATACCAGTACCACATGCTGTGTACTGTGTTGTTCTCACACACACACACACACACACACACACACACACACACACACACACACACACACACACACACACACACACACACACACACACACACACACACACACACACACACACACACACACACACACACACACGAAGCCAGTGTCATTGCACATTCACGCTGTGTGAGTTGGCGTGTCTGTGTAAGGTGTTAAGAGTTGTATCCATGTGTTTGCATGTGTGTCCATGATGTAAGTCTGTGCCTTTTCAAGGTCCTGTTCAATTCCATTCTATGTGTGAAGGGCTGTAGCTGCTGACGCAGGCTGACGCATGTTGTGGGAGGGGGGACGACGGCACAGTGGGGTCTCGGACCAGCAGTTAAAACACACCCACCTGAGCGACGCATCAACGAAGAGCAGAGGGCACTTGCACGTTGGTGGAGCCCAGACCTTCTGGCAGAGGCAGTGGCGCAGATCATCGGCCTCACTAGGCTGATCCAGGCACAGACATGCAGAGACGGCTGGCGCAGAGTCGACCAAAGAAAGATCTGGCTTGAGAGGTGGTCTCTCTAGCTGGGAGCTCCGCTGGGTCCAGAATACGAGAAGGACATTTAACAAAGGCTTCACTTAAAAACACTAAACAGTACACAGAACGTAGAACAATCACACGCTGTTACATACACACACGACAATCACGCAATTGCCGTCCCCTGGAACCCCAAATGAGTCCCCTGCGGTTCGGCTCCACGTTTCGGTATGCAGGCCTTTGTCAAGACAAAGAAACAGCCAGGTGGCAGGAATCTGTCAATTACATTGTTAAAGGTATAGCACCTTATTATCAAATACCACTTCTATTCCAATGTTCTTTTCAATTTCTTTACCCCTTATTACTAAGGCTATATTGCAAGGTTCTATGCAATTTCTTGGAGGTGGCAAATGTACCCGTGGCACAATTATGTGAGTGACAAAGTGAGTTTTTTTCAAAGGGACAGTGCACATTAATAAACATGAAAACCGAGACGCAGCTTGTAAATGTGCCAGATTTATACGTACAGCACATAATACTTTTCATCAGTGGTCCCCATTGCCAGTTCTCAATGATGTTTTCATGAAGATTTCATGTACTCATGTATTTTTACTGGTTCAATAAAGGTTTATATACTGTATATTTCATAAATGAAGTAGTTGATTATCCCCAAATTTGTTTGAAAAGTAAAGGTTTTGGACAAGCACAAGGTTTCCACCTGACAGCAAAGATATGTAGTTGTGGCTTATCAGGCTCGTGTGCAGTGTTGCCAGATTCTGTGAGAGAAACAAGCAACCAGGTCAAGGAAAACCAGACCAAAAGAAGCGACTGTGGGCCACATGAGCACTTTAACATATACATCAGCTATTTGAAAATAGCTATTTTCAAATAAAATCTTGAGGGGGAAATTATAATAAGCAGATCTGGCAACCGTGCTTGTGTGCAGTTTCTTTGTGACACACCGAGAGCAATGCAGCAGCAACATTCCAAAGACCTCAAGCGACAGATGTGTCTGCATGCTGTACAAGAGGGAGACAATGAAAGTGCACACGCTACACTACAACAGCCACGGGACGTCATCAGCACAAAACCTCACACTGCAGGCAACGCCGTCCCACGTTAATTCTGCATGTGTATGTGCACACGCACCCGCGCACGCACACATGTACTTTACTAAGTACACTCGCGTAGGCACACACACCGCCCAGTGCGTGCACGGCACGCATGCATGCACGCACTCTGTCTCTGCAATCTCTGCAGTGTGTGTGTGTGTGTGTGTGTGTGTGTGTGTGTGTGTGTGTGTGTGTGTGTGTGTGTGTGTGTGTGTGTGTTGTAATCTCATGTATCCCTCAGGCATTTTTTCCAGATCAAGGCCTTCCTGGTCTCAGCTCGATGAAGAGGTCGTGACAGCCAATTAGCTCACAGCAAATTGATCCAACTAACCGGTGTGTGTGTGTGTGTGTGTGTGTGTGTGTGTGTGTGTGTGTGTGTGTGTGTGTGTGTGTGTGTGTGTGTGTCTGACCATCCTAATCAATGCTCATGTTCTATTGGCGAAACCATTATTCTTTCCAATGGAACTGATTGATGAGTGCAGAAAGACTCAAAACTAGAGAGGGTAAAATAGTATAGTCTCTCTCTCTCTCTCTCTCTCTCTCTCTCTCTCTCTCTCTCTCTCTCTCTCTCTCTCTCTCTCTCTCTCTCTCTCTCTCTCTCTCTCTCTCTCTCTCTCTCTCTCTCTCTCTCTCTCTCTCTCTCTCTCTCTCTCTCTCTCTCTCTCTCTCTCTCTCTCTCACACATCAAAGTGACATGGCAGTATTGAACCTTTAATATTAGCCACTTATATGTGGCGAACATTGAAATAGCCATTTTAGAAGCTTGGCTATTTTTTGGCGGAGAGATTTGGTATTGAGGATTAAAAAAAACCTAGTATAGAGCCCTAGGGAACCCGGTCAACTAATCATATAGTGGTTAAGAGCTTGCCAGAATTCATTTCATGTTTCAACTCACCGTTTCTCTCTCCCTACCTTTCTTTCTCTTAATTTATCTCTTTCCTCTTCTCCATCTCTCCCTCTTGCTCCATCGCCTCTGAGGAGATTTCAGAGGAACACAGAATCCTTCAGCCGGCGCTCACACACAAAAGAAAAGCTCCCGCCAATGTCCGAGAAGCCTAAAGTCAGGGGCGGCGCGGCCTCCAGTTCAGTGGGAGCCAAGCAATCAGGGCTAAGTGAGGTGGAGAGAACCCCCCCCCCCCCTCCTCTCCAAAAGAAGAAGTTAAATGTAAATGAGTCTCAGTGGGATCCCCGGGATAAATCATAGCGTGGGAGAAAATCTTCAAGAGGAAATAACTCCCCAAATCTTCTTCAATGCCAGATGTCTGAAGAGATTAAGCCTAGACATATCTCTCCATGTCCGACTGTGTTCCGTCTGGGTCTTTCTCAGTTCAGCTCAGGTCTTATTACGTTGTGTTGCGTCTGCCTTCCATGGTGGGAGAGAGAAAGGACATTGGCGTCACTTTAAAGTACTGTACTGCATGTATTAATGTTACACACAGTTGTTTTCAATTTATCGGATGAGCATTATCATGTTTAAAAGACATTTGATCGTGGGAAATTCAACCACGTTAATACAAAGGATATTATTTTCTCCAGTGTTTGGAGTATACGAATAAAAAACAGTTTTTAAAGGCCAATAGCTGTGAATAGTGAATAGTTTTCACAGACATAAATGATTATTGTATTGGTAATTATATTGTATTCATTGTATTCACTACCGGTAAAAACCATCCCATGCTCATTTGATTCAAATCAATTCATTATTTTCATAATTTAGTGCATCAGATCATTAATAAAATCATTGATGGGGTACAGTATTTACATGCTACATCTGTAATATCTATAAGTTTGTCATATTTCCTTATGGATAGACTTGAGATACATTTGTTTCCATCTCCCCTGACTGCTAGCTTGGCCTTCAACATCATTGTAACAGTTTGCTTTATGTTCGTTGTACCTCAATGCTCATTCCCCCCACTTACAGTGAATGTGGTTTCTTACAACTTGGGCTGCAAATATTGATTCATTTATTAGCGATTATTCTAGTGATTACATTTTCTATTTAGGGGCGGCCATAGCTATTTAGGGGCGGCTATAGCTGAGTGGTTAGTGAGCCCGCCTAGGGAGCCAGAGGCCCTGGTTGCCCCAGGTACGATTCCAGGCCAGGCCAGCAAATGTGTCAATGAAATGAAATTTGTCCCTGAGCAAGACTCTTAACCCCTAATTGCTCACAGGCCCTCATTGCAAACAAGACCGTAAGGACTTTCATGAACGGACCTGTTAAAGGAATTATCCTTATCCTTATTTATTGAACAATCGACAAGTGAATTGTTTACATTTGTTCGTTTTTTTATATCAACAAATCAACAAAAAACTATCTAATTATTATATAATTTTTTTGACAATTGACTTCAGTGATTAGTGGATTAAGCCCTATTTTATACTTCATTGTACAACATTGTCACGAAAAAATAGCCAATCTACAAGCTCGCATTTTGGCTTATAATGACGCAAGTTATTTCCTCTCAAATCTGTGATTTTGTTAAAAACTATATATATATATATATCTTTTTTTTTATATATATGAACGATTACATTGGTTCGTTTGATTAACTGTTGGACGCCTGCATACAACCATATTAGCCAACATTCTGTATGCATACTCTGATGTAGGTCTTTGGTTTATTTATTTAATTTTTTATCATCTACTTCATTATTTATGCCTTCCTATTCTTTGCGGCTGCAAGGGATCAATTTTCAACACGGGGAACGTTAAAATTACTTTTATTTGATGTTGTGACACTAGAGTCGTAAGGGCAGAAAGTAGCTAGCAAGAAGTGCGCTGGTAGAAAGTTTAGCTCTGATTGGACAAGGGGAAAATAGCTGGATGCCTTGATGTGGGGTCATGTTTCGAACTTCATCACAAAACAGTCTAACGAGTAATACCGGAATACGTATGAGGTAATACTGATTATGTATAATAATGGATTTAAGATAAGATTTCGGAACTGAACAATAATTCAAGTGTCTACCCTGTAGAATAGATAGCTTACGACATTTGTGACAGGATCTGATATAGCAAGCAGGCAAAATGTGAAATCACTTTTTTTCATATTAAACAAGTTTGAGTGTTGAAGAATCCTCTCAATTATAACAAGGTGTGAGATAACAGAGCTCTTTGACAGACGTTTTCTCAACTTCTCAAATAAGTATATCTTCTTCAACTAGTTCAACTGCAGCATATATGTGGAAGCTTTGCAATCTGCACTTTCATAATGTCTGTGCCCTACTTGCAGCACATTCTGTCAGACCCTGCCACTATTGCTTTTCCATCTTCCAACAACCTCTGGCCATGTTTTGTATATCTAACTACAGTGTGCCAGTGGTTCTCAACAAGGACCCCCAAAACGATGTATATTTGGCCGCGGACCCCCCATCTCAAAATATTTTGTTCCAGGGACCCCCAGAGGCAAAGATTTGAATTACAAATGTTCACTTTAAATATATATTAAAAGATGTGCACAAACTTTCATGATTTAGGGAAAAAAAATAGATCTACAAGCTCATAAAAGTGCTGCGCTATGAGCTTTTAGATCTGCTATTTTGAGCTTTTAGATCTGCTATTTTGAGCTTATATATCTGCTATTTTTGAATTGCCAAAGTATAAAATATGGATAAATGGGTTCAAATGATTGTGACGCTTTTTAACAAATTTTGCTAACCCTAACCCCTCCATGGACCCCTGGGGGTCCCTGTACCCCACTTTGAGAACCAATGCTGTACGCAATGCCATTTCCACGTATTAGACCCTTTACAGTGAATCCCTAACAAGGGTATTTGGTAGTGTATAGGACGATGTTCCCCCTAGGGTGAATATCGGTTCCCGATTTCCCCTTTTAGGGAAGCGTGATTAATGGTTTATCCATATCTACTGTTTTAGTTCCCATGAATTCCCCTGCTGGGGACAGGTAGACCGGGTCGTCCCTTTGACCCGCTGCTCTTCCAAGGGGAAGTGCAGAACCGTTATACAGTTATTCATTCCGTTACTTAGAGTCAGGGTTGGATCCACACGTCTGCATTTTGCATACTCTCAGAGTTCAGAATAGACAAAGTAAAACTGAGAATGTTACTGTGTATCGAAGATTAGTCTGTGAATGTTTTTTTGAAGAGAAAGGCAAAGGCAAACCTTTTACCCTGACTTTAGTAATGCGCTGTCGACACATTCTGAACCCCAACCAAATATTTGTCTTGGAAATTTACTCGAGAGTAATAAGTATCAAAAAAATCCTAATACTCAAGTAAAGTACAGATCCTCAGAATCTGTATTTAAGTACAGTACTCAAGTACATTTAGTCCGTTACTGTCAACCACTGGGTGTGATCTTCATCGCTCTCTCTCTCTCTTTAATGGACACACACACACACACACACACACACACACACACACACACACACACACACACACACACACACACACACACACACACACACACACACACACACACACACACACACACACACACACACACTAATCAGTCCATCTGTTGTCACAGCTCTTACGGGCAAATTGCTTGATGGTGCATATCCGCTCCATAAATACTCTCTGTGTCATTCTCTATCCCTTCCTCTATCACTTCTGTCATCTTTCCCACTCATTTCTACCATTGTATGTGCCTCTCTGACTCTCTTTCTCTGCCTCTCATAATGCATGCTAGTGGTGGTGGGTGAACTGACTGATAATCATAGCACTCCAATTTGTATTTCAACTTCCAACTTAACCCATTAAGACCGGGAAAGGATCTGTGTCACTTTTAGATTTATTTGGCTATTCAAAAATAGCAGATCTACAAGCTCATAGCGCGGCACGCTATGAGCTTGTAGATCTGCTATTTTTGAAAAATCGTGAAAATGTGTGCAAATCTTTGAATATATATATATATATATATATATATATATATATATATATATATATATATATATTTAAAGCCGGACACTTGTAACTCAAATTTATGCTTCTGGGGGATCCCTGGAACAACACATTTTTATATGGGGGGGTCCGCGGCCAAATACATATCACTTTGGGTGGTCCTTGACATGAAAAAGTTGAAAAAATTAAACAAATATATATTTTTGGCCGCCGACCCCCATCAAAATATGTTGTTCCAGGGACCCCCTAGAAGCAAAGATTTGAGTAAAAAAATGATAAAAAATATATATTCAAAGATTTGCACAAATGTCTAAGATCTTTCAAAAATAGCAGATCTACAAGCTCATAGCGCGGCACTCGGTGCCGCGCTATGAGCTTGTAGATCTGCTATTTTTGAATAGCGAAAGTATAAAATAATGGTTATAGCTCCAATCTAAAATGACACACAGATGCGTTCCCGGATTGAATGGGTTAACGACAAGGAAATGGACAAATAATAAGCTGTAATATAATAAGCTGCCATCGGGGCATATTCTTCCTTTTAGGTTCCGATGATCCATTTCCATCCCGCAAAACACTGCCATGCAGCTTTACTGTGGATCACCTCTCCTGTCCGGACCACCTCTCCATGCTGGATGAGGCTCCTGCGGTCCCCTGTCTATCTGGCAATGCCACGCATTGTGGGCTTGTAGATAGACTATGTTTAGCATTTTTTGACTAACATTTAGATCAGGGCTCTTCAACCTTTTTCAGCCCAAGGACCCCCTAGCTGAGAGAGAGAGAGAGAGATGGAGCAGGGACCCCCTCTACATGGTATACAATTGTGTTGCAGATGAAACTCTTTCATAGATTTCATGTGTATTTATTTATTAATGTGTATTTTCAGACTTTAACCAAACCGTCAATACATAGTAAACGTTCTGCTCTCTCTGCTCTCTTTCTGCTTGTTTTCCCTCTATACTAAACCTCTTTGCCGAAAATAGCCGATCTACAAGCTCACAGCGCCTCGCAGTGAGCTTGTAGATCTGCTATTTTTGGTTAAAGTTCTCCTCAGAATAGGGATGCTAGGGTTCAAGTGGTTAATGTAAAAAAGAAAAGAAAATCATCACACAAAGATTTGACGGCCCCCCTGTAGTAACTATGAGGACCCCCTAGGGGTCCCGGACCCCCTGTTGGAAACCCCTGGGTTAGATAATAATGACATGCCCAAAATAAGGACGCCAGGTTGAACGTGGTTAAAGCGGTACAACAATCCTATGAATTTAATTTTGCATAGCCCCTACGGAACCTCTCCCTCCGCTAAGTAGCTCCGAGATGAGGTCCCTCGTTGGTTCCTGCCGTTTGCGGTCGACATTGTCGCACATTTTCCAGTTTTACATGTTTCTTACCCCTTTCTGCACATCGTATCCAAAAAGCAAAGCAATTGCGCCACTCTCTCAGATGTTTTAAGTTCTAGCGGAACATAACAGATTCCAACGAGTTGAAGAAAGTATTTAATTTGCCTCGGTTTTCATCCGGTTACATGTTTTTAAGACATTGCGCAAGAGTTGCGCCCGTAGAGATAACATTACTGATTACCCTACTGGTCAAATGTTGAATTGCATCTTCTAATGCAAAATATTATGGAACCGGATGAAAACCGATGCAAATTAAATACTTTCTTCAACACGTTGGAAGCTGTTATGTTCCGCTAGAACTTAAAACATCTGAGAGAGTGGCGCAATTGCTTTGCTTTTTGGATACGATGTGCAGAAAGGGGTAAGAAACATGTAAAACTGGAAAATGTGCGACAATGTCGACCGCAAACAGCAGGAACCAACGAGGGACCTCATCTCGGAGCTACTTAGTGGAGGGAGAGGTTCCGTAGGGGCTAAATTTTGCATTGCATTTCAATGTGTCCTATAAGTCACAGTCATAGCACTGAGTTGTTCTTCTCAAAACGCGTTATCTCAATACATATCTCATATTGAGACAAGCCACTTGCCCTGTTTTTTGTTTGACAAATGATCATCGTGGCACTAGTTGCTGTTTTATCGATGGGCCGGCCATTCTTCTTGGCTTCAGACCCAAAGTGCTGCCATTATTCGCCGCAGGCACCTTATCTACAAGCTGAGGATGAAAAGGCTCTTCCAATTGGATATCTCCCAGACTGGTCACTCACTTTCAGCATGGAGACATGTGTAAGCAGGCTGTGGGTGATTGATACGCGTTGGAGCTCGTCCAAAGTTCTGTTTGTCTCTTCTGTGTCCCACTGATGACTATAGCCACGCCCACTGGCACTGTGTCACCTTCAGTTAGCCGCTAGGCTGACAACCTGCCCCGCCTTTATGGGGACAGCTACGGACGTATCCCACATCCCTCATGATTTATTTTTCTCTTTTCACTCCTGAACTCTATTCTCTCCTTTCTCACAGAAAATAAACTACAAAATGATAGAGTGCGCACGGAGGGAAACAAAATTCACCCACTTGTTTACAACTAAACCTGTGATGTGACAGTAAAGAACAAAACAATGTCTGACATTTCAAAGAAATCACAAGAGATCCTGTCACTACAAAGCCGAGAGCACGGGTCAAGCACAAATCTACGGCAAACATGAATAAATTGCATTTAACAATCCAAGGCACCAACCTGCTCATTGCAGTTAGGGGTTCAATGTCTTGCTCAAGGACACGCAGCCTAGAGGAGCCGGGGATTGAACTGAGAACCTTCCGATTCCAAGCCGCTGCTGCCCACTGCCTAATACTTTGGTATACTTCGTCTTCGGTATGTCCTGTCCTGCGGATGAACTGTTTTGACCTGGTCACCCATACCCCACCTTCGGCCAGTATTTCAGTGCAACAGAAAAATATATAAAAAACAAAAGTATTGGAATGTTCAAAATGCTGATATACAACCATTTACAAATTCTCTAATGCATTTCTAGTGCAGTGGCTCTCAACCTGTGGGTCGGGACCCCCAGGGGGGTCCCCACATGATTTTTTTGAGGGGGGGTCCCCAGATGATAGTGAAGGGACAATTTAAGGACTTTTAAGACCTTAAATTAGAAAACAAATACTGCATCAAAAGTAATCAACAAACTATACTATAAAACATCCAAATTGTCAAATAATAAAATATAAAGAGACAAAAAAATTGAAAATAGCCTCTACAAGCTCACAATATTTATCTGTGGAACGGAGTCAAACAAAATGGGGGGTCCCCAGTTCAAATATGATTATATTGGGGGGTCAGAGCCTGAAAAGGTTGAAACCCACTGTTCTAGTGCACCATGCAACCCTAAGTCTGCCTACGATTGCAACCAAAGACGCCCCTCCAGAGGCCGTCTCACTTATAGGCCTAAAACAAGCTCTATTCACGATGCGTTGTATTTGACTGCCTCCCTGTCTGCTTGTACTAATCTTCATGCGACGAATTAGGGATTGGAAGTCACTACCTCTACGCCCCCCCCCCCCCCCCTCTCTCTCTCTCTCTCTCTCTCTCTCTCCCTCTGTCTCTCATTGTTTGATCAACGTGACGCATACGGCCTCAAAGCCGCTTTGCCGCCGCAGCGACAGGGTAACTAGAAATGAAATCAAATGAGCGGATGAATAAAATATGAGCGGCGTAATGAATAAATAAAGGTGTGACTGTACTAATAAGAACGGAGTCACCCGTTTCAAACGTGTTCAAAAATCCACCGCACGACACCACGCAATACCTCTGATAAAAGGCAAAGTTGTGTGGGTTGGGAGACAGCCTCCCCCCCCCCCCCCCCCTCCAATACACCTCCCTCTATCTCTATCTTAAAGGGGTAGTTCACCCCCAAAATAACTTTTTTTCTATTGATTACTCACCCCATGGAGCCTTGAATTCATGGATATTTTTTTGTTTTTGTCGCATTCCTTCCTTCATTATTTGATTATAATAAATTTGTCCCCATTGATTCCGGTAAGAGACACAAATGCATTTGTGTCTCCTACCGGAATCAATGGGGACAAATTTATTAAAATCAAATTATTGGCTTAGGAATGTGACAAAAACTAAAAAATATCTATGAATTCAAGGCTCCAGGTGGTGAGGAATCAATAGAAAAAAAGTTATTTTGGGGGTGAACTACCCCTTTAATTTCTCTCCATCTTTCCCTGATTTTGTCTCGTCTCTCGTGTCATTTGATTTTCGGTTTTGTTTCGCTTTCTCTCTTCTCTCTCTCTCTCTCTCTCTCTGTCCTTTAGTCTCCCTCCCATCGTATTATTCTCCTTCTAAGCCATTGCCAGGAAAGACCATGCAGGAGAGTGTTCGACTGAGCTTGAAAAGACCTCATCAACCTAACTGCAAATGATGGTAACTCGAATGTTTTTAAAATGATTACATTTCTCATTCATAAGACGGTAGGCCCTAGTGAAACCATTGCGTGCGTGCGTGCGTGCGTGCGTGCGTGCGTGCGTGCGTGCGTGCGTGCGTGCGTGCGTGCGTGCGTGCGTGCGTGCGTGCGTGCGTGCGTGCGTGTGCGTGCGTGCGTGCGTACACGCGCATGTGCGTACGTGTGTGTGTGTGTGTGTGTGTGTGTGTTAGGGGACATGACTAGATAATTAGTTTGGGATTTGAACATACAGCACCATGACAGTTGCCTGCTTACTAGGTTAACTGCTGTAAATGTTTCTCATCATATTCACTGTTGATTAACTGTAGGCTACGTATATTATCCACGTACTGTACATGTTAACATCCATCTCCACTTGCAGTTTTCTGACAGTAGTTTGATCTTTGCCGAAAGTAGCTCAACTATTTCTATTGTCTGTGAATGTACCCCCCAGAATGTTCCCCCCCAGATAGGGATGCTAAGATCAGATCACACGTCTGACTCATATCTCTGTGTGATCTTGCTGGTTACATTCATTAGCCACTTAAAACCCTTGATTGACCAGAGTGCCTCAGGGCTCTATGCTTGTGCCTTCTCTGTCTTTGCTGAAAACAGCTGATCTATAAGCACAGATCTTCTTTTTGCTGTGATAGTTTTCCGCAGAATACGGATGCATGGGGTTTAATACGGTATTCTGTATAATCCCCAGTATAGAGGATGAGTTGTGTGCGTTGTGAATGTACTGTGCGGGCTATAATATTCAGTGACACGAGCCTGATTTATACTTCGTTGCGTGCCGGGTTATAAGCACAACTGACTCCATATTGTTGAAACATTCATGCTTGACTATCTCTCCCCGACTGCTGTCAGTAACCTTGCGGTGCAGATACACGAACACAGATCGAGAGAGAGAGAAAAGATAGAGCGAGAGCGCGCGCGAGAGAGAGAGAGAGGTGTGATTAATGATTGAGTTACATGATCACGTCATACCATCTTCTATCTACAGGAAACCTTCTGCACCAATGGGTTCTTGGCCTATTGTTGAGCTTGGTAGCTGAAAAACAACTCAAAGTTGCCTGGGTGCAGAGACAGGTATCGTAATTTATAGTTGGGCACATGGGCTGATAATTTTCCTGGCTCTCCCCGACTCTCTCCTCCACCGGTGAAGCTATGCTTCACCTAACATGAACCTGGACATGAGGACATAGAGTTGTGATTTTGTTTATCATTGCTAACTAGACTTACTCGTCATGGCATGGCCGGGGATTTAGATTATTAAGGACAGCTGGCAAGCCTAAAGGACCACTTCACCCATTTTCAACCTATCTTCATATCATTGGATTGGTCCTCACTAAGGTTCATTAAATGGCACCATTTCTGTCTACTCACTCAGAGGTTTGGTCATTTCAAACAAGATTTAAGCCTTTTCTATTTTAAATGTTATTAATGCAGAGCAATGTCTTCTGTTGCTATGCTTGTGCCTTAAAATAAATACATTAATTCATTAATAAAAGGTTGAAATCTTGTTTGTAATGACCAAACTTGGCAACTGATGTCGTCACTGGTAGGCAGGTTTCTGAAATGTCCACAGCCCTCCTCTGAGACACAGACCAAATAGACAGAAATGGTGCCATCTTATAATGCCACCCATTGTGAACGTTTATTCATTTGTATTGAATTAAATAAAACATACATCTATAATAACATGCCCAGAATAAGGACGCCAGGTTGGAAGCGGTACATGTTGACCTGCTGAGCGAAAAGAGCAATAAGCTTAACGTTTCTCCATGACCACAGTATGACACACAAACTATGTGCAGGTTGAGGTTGTTTTTGTGCAAATTCTTAGCTTTAAAACATTGAAGGAGGCCACTGCCAGCTGCCTTCCATTACTGGATTCCCTCCCTGCCCTCGTGAGCTCCTTTGTGAGCCTTTGGTCTATATATCTAAGCCAAGCACATTTCATAGTGTGGCTTTGTCTAGTCTTATTTAAATGACTGTTGTTTCATTCACAGGTCTGTCCGAGTTTTTTTCGTTTGTTGCTTTTCCCAAAACCCATCGAGGACTCTGTCTCTCGCCAAAACAAACTACCCTGGTGTTCGCCATGGCAACGGCAGGCAGGGATGGTGATTGGCTTTGGCCGTTATCATTCCTGTCAGGACAGGTGTGAGCGGGTAATGTTAAACCAGCTCTTGATTGGCTCAAACCACCAGGACGCCCACAAATCCCTCGTCAGCCTGTTAGCATACCAATGAGGGAGGAGAGAGAGAGAGAGAGAGAGAGAGAGAGAGAGAGAGAGAGAGAGAGAGAGAGAGAGTAAAAGAGAAAGAGAGAGGGAGATTTGAAATGATCCAATTTTGAATTGGAAATAATATTGAAATTGTGTATTTGTGCGTGCGTGTGCATGTGTGTGTGTGTGTGTGTGTGTGTGTGTGTGTGTGTGTGTGTGTGTGTGTGTGTGTGTGCGTGTGCGTGTGCGTGTGTGTGCGTGTGCGTGTGCGTGTGCGTGCACAGGCATAGATACAGAGGTATGCAATTAGTGTGGCATACACAGTGATTACATGTGGACAAGTGCACGCTCTCACACACAATCCTATAGGCCGATGGGTCCCATCTGTCTCTATATAGTTGGCTGTGTACCTACAGTGTGTGTGTGTGTGTGTGTGTGTGTGTGTGTGTGTGTGTGTGTGTGTGTGTGTGTGTGTGTGTGTGTGTGTGTGTGTGTGTGTGTGTGTGTCACAGTGGAGAGGTGCCATAGGGTGTTAACAGCACCATCTGCCTCTGTCCCACACACACACACACACACACACACACACACACACACACACACACACACACACACACACACACACACACACACACACACACACACACACACACACACACACACACACACACACACACACACACAGATATAGAGGGCCAAATCTTGATGTTACACAAGCTGTATACTGTAGCTTATCCCTCCGGACTCAGAGGAGAAAAAGACGAAGGGATGTTCCGACGAAGAGCAAGAGACGAGTGAAGAGGGTGAAGAGGAAAGGAATGGTGGAAGAGTGTTTACTTAAGTAGAAATAGTAATACCAAAATATTAATATACTCCCAAATAATTGAATACTCCAGTAAAGTCAAAGTAATTCAAAGTTGGGCTTAAGTACGGTACTTGAGTAAAGGTACTTAGTTACTTTTCACCACAGGATGGAAGACAGGAGCCGAGAGGGAGAGATATCCGACAGAGAACTGGGTTAAGAAGTGTGAAGGTTTTTCAGGATAAACTGTAACAGATGACCGGTCTGATTTGATTCTCCTAGAATATTGTTGCTGTCGGGCAGAAACCTTATATCTCCATATCTCATCTTTTTATGATGTTTTCATAAATGTATAAAGTATTCTATAGTTAGATGTAAGACGGCGTAGCGCAAAAGTAGAGAGAAATAGATGTTTTGGGGGAGATTCTGAAAACTTTAGAAAATGTTTGCCTTTGACTTTATAAAAGAGTTACACCAGGTTGAGAGTGGTTAAGTGTGTCTGTGGGTTTTATACATATTTAAAGGAGGAGTTCACCCAAAAAATTACTTATTTTCTATCAATTGCACACCCTATGAAGCCTTGAATCCATGGATTCTTTTTTGTTTTTGTCGCATTCCTAAGCTAATAATTTGATTCCCGTCTCCTACCGGCTAATGTATCCGGTAGGAGACACAAAGTAGATTATTTGTGTCTCCTACCGGAAATACACACGGTCATCAAATTATTGTCTTAGGAATGCCACAAAAACAAAAATAAATCCATGAAATCAAGACTTCATGGGGTGTGTAATTGATAGAAAATAAGTAGTTTTTTGGGTGAACTCCTCCTTTAACCAATGAAAAGTATTAACAAGCGCTTGTGACTAAATAATAACTATATTGGATCCATTGGGAACGCCGGCTCTTTTTTTTTTCCATTTCCTGAAAAGAAGTGGCGTAAAGTAACTAAGTACATTTACTCAAGTACTGCACTTAAGTACAATTTTGAGGTAATTTTACTTTACTGGAGTATTTAACATTTTCAGTACTTATTTTCCACTACATCTCAAATGTAAATAGTGTACTTTTACTCCACTACAATTATTTGAAAACTTTAGTTACTAGTTTCTTTGTAGATTTAGATTATTAATACAAAACATACATTAACCAGCCCTACAGTATATACAGGGTATAGTATATACTGTATACATTTCGGCCATTTGAAAATAGCCGATCTACAAGCTCACAATGTGTCGCGATGCGACGCATTGTGAGCTTGTAGATCTGGTATTTTCAAATGGTTTGTATACATTTTATACATCTGAAAATTTGTGAAATGGGACCTTCTGCATAATGTGTGCTTTCTACTTTTGGTACTTTAAGTACATTTTGATACCAATACATACATTTTGAATTCCGGACTTTTACTTGTAACAGAATATTTCTACATTGCAGTATTGCTACTTTTACTTAAGTAAAACATTTGAGTACTTTTTCCACCACTGCTGAAAGTGACGGTTTTGGCCATACAAGGTTTCTGCCCATACAGTAACAATGAATGGTGTGCGATAGCCAGCATCAACACTCCAACAAGCCTCCTTCCCCAACTGCCATCCAATCACCAACACCTGTTCACATGCAACACATTCTGGGATGGGGGTCTGGCTAGAGATTACTCAGGACGGAACCTCCTTTTGTTACATTTGATTACTATTCATGTTCTGAAACAATAGGAAGAGCAGCTGTTCATGTTTTAAAAGGACGGATTGTTTCATGTATTGAACTAAATAAAATAAAATAAATTACCTCCAAATCAGAGCTCACATGTGAAGTAGGCTATTATATTATCTCAATATTTGTCTTTTCTTTTTTGTAATTGTATGATTCAAATTAAAGCTACAATCCGGGATTTATTTTAATGAATAAAATGACAATTTAACTAATCTGTATGATAATACAATAGCTAGTAAGTGGTTGGAGGAGGTGGTCACCCTACTTTTCCATTGTGAAATTTAGACCCTGGTGTTGACTGGGACATCAACTGGTTGACAGTGGCGTCAGAGACAATGGACATAAAACGTACCACAGATGTTAACAGCTTTAGATGTTGGTGGAGCAAATACACCACAATTCATTTGTTGGGTAATGTATCAAATATGTTCATTCAAATCTGTATTACAAAGATGCATCTTGAGAGAAAAATGTAAAAATCCATGTCAAGATATTGAGCCTTATTTCTCAGAAAAACACGTTAACATAAGCTGTAGTTCCACGTGTTCAGTCTATTTGACACAGTCATTTTAGCAAATCCAGAATAATCTCTCGCACACGCACACGCACGCACGCACGCACGCACGCACGCACGCACGCACGCACGCACGCACGCACGCACACACACACACACACACACACACACACACACACACACACACACACACACACACACACACACACACACACACACACACACACACACACACACACACACACACACACACACACACACACACACACACACACACACTGAAAAGAAGTGACTTAAATGTGACACGCTTAATGAGGCATTATGCACAGAGGAACACACATGTGGAAATGTACGTATATAAACAGAAGCACACACACGAGGGCACATGCATAAAACAGCACATTAATGCTCACCACACACACACCCACTCCCACACACACACACACACACACACACACACACACACACACACACACACACACACACACACACACACACACACAGTTTCTTTCAAGGGAGACAGTGAAAATGAAATATAGCGCTAGTCATCAGATATCTTTTCGCTTGAATGTCACTAGGTAATGTCTTTCTCTCTATTTCCTTCTACCTCTTCCCTCTGACCCTCTCCCTCTCTCTCTCTCTCTCTCTCTCTCTGTGCCTATATCTCTGGCTCTCAGCCTGCTAACTCTGACATCCAGCACAAAAGACTAAAGACTATTCTAACTTTGACGTCTGTGTATGCGTGTGAACGCGCCTGCGGATGCATGTGTGTTATGTGTGGTATTTGTGATCGTGCGTGTGTGTGTGTCGCACGCGCACGCACACACACACTCGTGTGCATTACCTGTACGGTTTCAGAGACAGCGAGTGGGAACCCCCAGGGGAACCTGTTATCTGTGTTCGGTGTTCCTGGGGAACGCTATTTCTGGAACACGGGGGTACGCGCAGGGGGCACACAGATTTGTATGAGCGAGAGAGCGAGACAGAGAGAAGAAAAAGATGAGAGGCAGAGGAATGAAGGGATCAGGGCAGGGAATGATGGAAGCAGGAAAGAGGGGTAGAGTGACAGCATTAGAGAGAGAGAGAGAGAGAGAGAGAGAGAGAGAGAGAGAGAGAGAGAGAGAGAGAGAGAGAGAGAGAGAGTGTGTGTGTGAAACATAGCAAGACAGAACGATGTCAAAGATATTCACTAGGCCAATCAGTCACTAATAGGGAGAGAAATGCACACACACACGCACGCACACGCACACACGCACACACACACACACACACACACACGCACACACAGTCCAGTTCAGTTCTGCCCAGAATGTTTTTTCCGTGTTCTCAGGGTTGAATAAATGGCAGATAGATGACAGATTGAAGTGCATGTGACGTGATATGTATGTGTGCCTGCATGTGTGTGCTGTGCGCGCATACGTGCACGTGTGCGCACAACAACATCCATTCATCATACTTACCAGTGAGCTTTCTGCATGTCAGGGTCACACACACACACACACACACCTAGCTTGAGAACATGTCTCTCTCTCTCTCTCTCTCTCTCTCTCTCTCTCTCTCTCTCTCTCTCTCTCTCTCTCTCTCTCTCTCTCTCTCTCTCTCTCTCTCTCTCTCTCTCTCTCTCTCTCTCTCTCTCTCTCTCTCTCTCTCTCTCTCTCAGCAAGGCCTTGAGATGTCAGACCTCACTACAGCAACTGTATTGCTGCTGGTCTGATGTCAGTCTGTCTGTCTGTCGTCTGTCTGTCTGGCTGTCGTCTGTCTGGCTACACAGGAACATCTGGAGTGTTAATAAAAATGCAGTGGAAGTTTTTGACTATTATTTTGATGTCAGTTAGGAAGTGGATTATCTCTGTTGCCCTCTACTGGCAATGTTCAGGTATAATTCTAAAGCCTGACATCAGTACATCCATGTGCCAGTGAATGGAGCCATGCACAGCCTTTTTAGTTTTTCAAAATATAAAGGACATTGTACTAGGGGTGCAACAGTTAATCGAAAAATAATTGTAATTTAAAAATATATTGTTTTGGGGGAAAATGTTCATGCTGTAAAACTATTGTGAAAATAGGAGATCTACAAGCTTACAACTTGTGAGCTTGTTCTGAGCTTGTAGATCTGGTATTTTTGTTATTGTTGTGTGACATTGTTGTATGACAAAGTATATAGGATGTAAGTGGTGACTCATACTAATCAATTGAGTAAATACTTTTTTTCACATAATTTCATTGATACAAGACCGGTGCGCCCGCCTACTCGAGTCGGGAACGATGCAAGTCGTGAACGACGCAAGTTGGAAATGCAATCCCTACCTGGCTATGCAATACCCGTTGTATACCCGTTGTCAGACAACCTGTTGTACCTTTTCTGTCTGTCTGTGTCCCTTTAATGCCATCTATGGAGATTTCTGTATCTGTCTGTCTGTGTGTGTTCCTTTTATTCCATGGCCAAATATATAGTCTAGGCACTCCTTCGGGTCGCCAGTGACGCGTGTGTTGAGTTTGAAGTCGGTGGGACGGTTCTTGAGATACATGGACTACAGGCCGACAGACAGAGATTTCGCAGAGAGTACCGTATCTATACTTTGACTCGTGTACTGGGGTTGAGAACTTTGTCCACCACTGACAACAAGTCAGCTGTTTCAGTTTAACCACTTTCAACCCGCCTGGCATCCCGTGGTGTAAAGTAACTAAGTACATGTACTCAAGTATTTTTACTTTCTTCAGTATTTACAATTTTCAATACTTTTACTTCAACCCCTACAGTTGGTGCCTAATGAGTTTGTCGTTTTTCTTCTAGCATCTCATGCGTGTCACGCAGGGCATGTGTTATTTCCACTCTGTCATCTCAGAGGAAAATATTGTACTTTTCACTCCACTACAATTATATAAAAACTTTAGTTACTAATTACTTTGTAACAAAACTGCACTTCAGCCATATATATATATTTCGGCCATTTGAAAATAGCGCAGGCTGGGAGATAAAAACAGACAGCGATAGAGAGTGTCAGACATCTAACCTTTAGTTACTAATTACTTTGTATTATTGCACTTCAGCCATACAGTATATATATTTCGGCCATTTGAAAATAGCAGGTCTACAAGTTCGCATTGTGAGCTTGTAGATCGGCTATTTTCAAAATAGTTTTATACATTTTGAACTTGTGAAATGGGACTATTATCTACATAAAAGTATGCTAGCAGCTCTATTGTGTTGAGTCCTATATGTTCCCCAGTTCAATATTCAGTTACACCGTGTTTCTCAAAGTGGGGTACGGGGACCGCCAGGGGTCCTTGAGAAGGTTCCAGGGGGTCCCCAGCAAAATGTGTTAATATAGCATCAAAATCTGTTTAACCACTTTAACCCTATATACAAGCTACAAGCTCACACGTTGTGGGCTTATAGAGCTGCTATTTTCAAAAAGTCTTGAAAAAAGATGTTATGTGTAAAGCGTCCAGTGGGGGGCCTGTCCTAAATAGCCTGCACTGTCTGGGAGCCACTGTTACTACCACTGTTAGTGTTAATTTAACTGTACATTTTTACACTCTCTGAGAACCTGAATGATACATTGACACTGAGGATTTGACTGTGTTTTGCCACACAGACGCTGGTTCCAAAGTCCAGTTGAAATGTAAGATATTGGTCCCCATGACAACTGGACCCTGAATAATTGTTTGAATTAGAGAAACATTGTTAAATCATGGGTAATTTGAGACTGAGAGCCACTGTGGATCCAGGGCTCCAGCAATACGTGCAAACCTTTCAGACGTGCACATGCAGACAGACACACACGCACACACACAAGCGCACGCACGCGGGCACACGTATCTCGGTTTAGTAACCGTGCGACAGCCCAATGAAACCTGTAATTAACGGGATCAATTAAGCGCGCTAATCAGGCTCTCTTAATCAGGAGACGATTCTCCTCATTAATTGCAGCTGTTCTTCAAACCGAGGTGTTAAATGTGATATGAATCTAAATTAACTAATGTACAAAATTATCCTTTTGTGCCCCGCGGAACACCGCTATCTACAGTTTGGCTGCTGAGTTTTTCATTCTTTCGTTTCTTTCTCTTTTTTTTTTTCCTGCACGTGGCAGCTGCTATTGCTCCCTAATATTTAATGTCCACGAGGCCTGACCATGCCTGTGGTCATACTTTGTTTTTTAAAAAGCGAATATCTGACTGTTTCCTTTTCAGCAAAGTTAACTTTTGGAGTAGTCTGGGGCGATAACGTGACTGGTTTGTAAATGTAGCGGAGAGTGAGTAATTGCCGTGGCTGTAATCTTAGATATGATAACAGTTTTAGGGTGACCCCAGCGGGTAAGAACATGGGAGAGAAAAAAAGAATACAAGAAGTATAATTGAAGTCACGTTGTGTCAGGTCATTTTATTATCTGCTGAATCTCTCTGCCTGTCAATCTCTCTCTCTCTGTCTGTCCACACTGTAAAATCTTTTGTGTTAACTCATCTTTTTGAAAAATGGACCCGTAAGGGTACATTTCGTTAACTCTCAGAGTTAAATACACACTAGGGATGATAGTGTAGTTGAGTTGCATTTGTCACTATAGGGCTGTTTTTTAAATTACTAAAATTATTAAAAGAGCGCAGAAAACTAATTGACTAAATCATTAGTATAAACCCTATTTTATACTTAGCCATTCAAGGGTGTCGCGAAAAATAGATGAAAAAAAACATTGAGACTGGATGCACAGGTGATTGTTTCACGCAATCAATTCTCAACCTGTTGTTTTGGGGTGCGCTGGTTTCAGCACACCCCAACCCCCTCTTGTGTGTTGGCTAGTGAGGCGCGTTTCATTGCGCGCATACTGGTTGCACGCATACTGGTTCTTCTCAGTGTGACATCGTCTGTTAAGGGGTCTATAGGACAATATTTTGCCTGTTACTTGCAATAGTCGCTTTTATTTTTTTCTTCCTTTTTTGGCCAGGCGTTTGGTGGTCCTGCATTAAAGGAGTGGTCCACCCAAAAACTGACTTATTTTCGATACACCATGAAGCGTTGAATTCATGGAGAATTTAACATTTCTGTCACATTCCTAAGCAAATAATTCGGGTGGCTGCTCAGTAGGAGACTCTTTGAGACTCTTTGAGTCTCCTACCGGATAGACTCCGCCGGTAATCGCCGGTTATCAAACTACTGACTTAGGAATGCGACCAAAACAAAAAAATCTCCATGAGTTCAAGGCTTCATGGGGTGTGTAATTGATAGAAAATAAGTAATTTTTGTGTCTATTCCTTTAAGCCGGGCCTGTGTGCTCGCATGTGTGTGTGTGTGTGTGTGCAGTAGAGAGCTTGTGCTGTGTGTGTGTGTGTGTGTGTGTGTGTGTGTGTGTGTGTGTGTGTGTGTGTGTGTGTGTGTGTGTGTGTGTGTGTGTGTGTGTGTGTGTGTGTGTGTGTGTGTGTGTGTGCTCCATGCTCTGTCATAGTGAAGGTGTTTCATTATCATTTGCTAACACAAGCAGCAGGAGGGTGGATATGTGCTTGTACGTGCCTGTGTGTGTGCGTGTGTGTGAGAGTTAGTGAGGCAGACAGACATACAGACAGGCTGGGAGATAAAAACAGACAGCGATAGAGAGTGTCAGACATCTAACCTTTTAACATTGAAGGTTCAGTTCTGCCATGCGGAACTGAGAACTTTACAAACAAAAGATTAAAAGCACATGTTCACTCTGCTTTAGACTGACTGACTGACTGACTTCAGTGAGTCACTGAGTAATGAGGTTACAGCATTGATCGGCTGGCTGGCTTAACTAGCCAATCGCAGCAAGTATGCAGAGCAACCATCCCTCCAGGCTATGGGATGTAGTGTATCCGCAGTTGGCTTAACACCAAACTAGTCAATCGCAGACTAGAGCCATCGTCCCTCCAGTCTATGGGATCAACAAAGCTTGCTCTGAAAGAACAATAGCCTGTCATAACCATTATTTTGCCCATACAGTCCAGCAAAAAATAATAATTTGCAGCTCAATGTTGATTTGACATCTACTAATGAAAAAGTTTGTTAATGATAATATAAAATGCCCATACAAGGAAACAAACAATTGCTACGTGGTTGCAACCCTGTCACATTCAACAATAAGCCCGCCAGCCAGATTGAGTGGCAGGAGTGTCATTGCTTCCTGTATCTGTCGTTTCGAATTAAACCGTTATGATTATACAGAATGCACAACCTGCAGGATGGGGTTGTGGCTGTGAGACGGCCCTCGCACAAATTATTGTCAAGAACAACTATTCCTGGTGCAGTCTGGGCAGGAGAGGTCTCATAGCAGGTAGAAGTGTATATGGAGGGAGAAAGTTAAAGAAAGAAGTGAAGACAAAAAAAAGAATACAAGTTTTTCAGCGACTGTAAGTGGACTTCGTTGTGGCAGAGACGAAGGCCAAACAAAATATTTGTTTTTCTTTTCTGTCTTTCCTTCTTTCTTTACCTTTCTACCTCCACGGCCCATTATTCCGACGTCCCGTTGGCCTGACTGGCCCCATTATAACCCTATCTCTAACCCTAGCTCTAACCCTAACCTCACACTAACTTAATGGTCGGAATAATGTTGGAATTATGAGCAGACGCCACTGGGCATGCCAGTTTTTTTCACTGTTTAGCGGGCAGAAGTTGTCTGAGAGAAAAAGAAGGGGGGAAAAAAAACGACTATCTCAGAGTTCTCAAGTAGTTTTTGTGAAAGTAAAGTCCATAATTCTGGACATAAGGGCAGGTTGGTTGAGGAGAGTATAGGCCTCCCTCCAGCTGTTTGGAAGACAGATGATAGATTCCAGGCGGGGAAGTTGATAATGGTTGTCAAGAAATGGAGCCGGTCAGGAGAGATGGCCTGGCAGACGGAAAGAGATGATAGGGTTCATATAGCAGGAAGAGCTAGCACAGCTGGGTTTTAGGACCGGTTCTTTATTAGCTGAGCCCTGAAGAGATTGTACACCGTAAAATCCTCAGCGTTAATTTATCCTTTTGGAAACTCTGAGACTGTATAAGTGCAACCAAGTGGATCTTATGTGGATTTACCTTATGTGGATGTATTTTTCCTTGTTGCAAGACCTATGTCCCATATCTGTTACTGTTACTACTTTTAACATCACATTATGACTGCAACTTGGGTACATCGGCATAGGATGCTATTTTCTAACCTCATGTACATACTATTATATACGTATACAGTATATATACTATATAAATTTTATTTTCTTTTTATGTTTTATCCCACGATTTTTGTAACCCATTTTTTCACCCAGTGCCAATTGCCTATGTAATCCTGGGCGCTACTCTCCCTCTGCCAGGCTAGGGAGAACCCAGAACTGAGCTCATGCCTCCTTCGATGCATGAGGAGCTAGCAAGCCGGTTCTTTTCACCGGACAGGGGGGAGTTTCCCCAGTAGGACGTAACGCGTGGAAGGAACACTTTATTCCAACCAGTTGACCAGGGTGTACCTCTCCATACATCACTCTGTCCACAATGACTCAACACATCAAATCACAACACAAGGAACTGATGAACCGAAGGTTTAACTGAGATCCGAATGTCAATATAACAAATGAACCTTCAAACCAGCCCTACATGTGACGAGTTGAGCACGAGAATGTGTTGACCTGGTAAACAAGAAGTCTCGAGCTAGAATGTTGACTCACACAATTTTCGCTGAAAATGATCTGTGACTAAAGCTGACGTCCCACCTCCTCCCCGCTTCCGTTTCGTCTTTGCAGTCACATAAATGTTATAAAATAAATAAAATACAGTAAATCCAAAATGTTTGTTTTAAAGATATTTTAAAGTGTGTATTCCTGAACGGAAATGACAAACAGATGACAGCTTCCTTTCTCGGCTTTCGGTATAGTTCCAGACTCTATATAGCATTCATATATTGTGGAATAGTTGTCTGGCTATGCGAGACTAACCAACAAGCAACACCCAACTCAACTGTAACACTCCATTACGTCTCAGCATAATTACTGACTCAAAATCGGCCATTATCTTTCTCATCTCCCAGTTGCCAAGACAATTCCTCAACAAACTCGCATTCCAATTGGCTGGTGCACTGCTTCCACCCCAGCCTGCTCACCTCTAATTGGCTGAGGAGTGTTATTATTATTATTTTCCTTTTCTGGTCTTTCAATCTGCCAGACTCAATTATTTCCTGATAAATTTCCATTCCCATTCTCCTCTGTGTGTGTGTGTGTGTGTGTGTGTGTGTGTGTGTGTGTGTGTGTGTGTGTGTGTGTGTGTGTGTGTGTGTGTGTGTGTGTGTGTGTGTGTGCGTGTGCGTGTGCGTGCGTGAGCGCTCGTGCGTGAGCGTGCATGCGTTGCGAGCGCTGTCAGTGCTGTCAGTGCATAAGAGGAACCGCCCTATTCATTTCTCCCATTAGCTGCCGGAATGGGAGAAATTGTGTGCTTTTCATCTCCATCATCAGTCATTCAGCTGTCACAGCTCTTCCTGGATGGGGAGTTATGAAAAATGATCACATTGACTAAGAGCACAGTCAATATTATTTACTATCGTCACTGTCGGGTGGAAACCTTGTATGTCCCAACGCGGTTACTTTTCAGGGAATGGGAAAGAGAACCACATGTGTTCCAATGGAGCCATTACTATTTTAGTAACACGCTCTTGTTAGTGCTTTTCAATGGTTCAGTATGTATCAAACCCACAGACACACTTGACCACTTTTGCTTTCAAACGGTGGCAGAAATAGTTCACAACGCATGACATCGCGCCGCGGTGTGAGCTTATAGATCTGTTATTTTTGCTACTTTTGTGTGACACTGTAGTGCGATGAAGTATTAATTTACACAAAAAATATGAAATATGGAGATACAAGGTTTCTGCCAGACAGCACCGATATAGATAGAGAGTACTGTGCATTGATAGAGTGCTGCTAATTTAGAGCTGCAGTTCTGCTGCAGAATGTTTTAATGGTATTTGTACAATGGACATTTAAAAAGAAACAGATATTTTAACACGTGAGTGCGCCGCGCGCGCGTGTGTGTGTGTGCGCACGCACACGTGCGCGCATCTATCTGCTGTTAAGGTATTGGTATCCATGGAGACCACAGAAACAGAGGTTTGAATGTTCGGCTGCATAATAGTCTAATCTTGTTTGTGTGTGTCTGTGTGTCTGTGTGTGTGTGTGTGTGTGTGTCTGCGTGCGTGGGTGCGTGCATGCGTGCGTGCGTGTGTGTGTGAGCACGCACGTGTGTGTGCTTGCATGCATGTCACTCTCAGTGTCTCTACCTGTGCTCAAGCCATGCTGCTTCTCTGCTAAATACATTTTCATCACTTCTTCTCACTCAAATGGTTAAACACACGGGTGTGTTCATAGCCAACTAGACTGGTAAGACATACTCAATCAGCTGATTACACCAATCTGTCTGTCTGTCCTTCACATATCTCAGGAACTGACTGTTCTTCCGATCGACTTCACACTTGGGCGTATGGCTGAGAACCCACAGGAGTGCAGTGGGTTCTTCAGAACACTGCAAGCAGCCAACAAATGTTTTTTTTTTAATGATATTTTTTGGGGACTTTTTAATGCCTTTATTTGGACAGGACAATAGGCTGACAGGAAATGGGGGGAGAGATGAGGGTAGACATACAGCAAAGGTCGTCGGGACTGGGAGTCGAACCCGCGACAGCTGTCATGCTGGATTACCAGTTTATGTGGTGTGCGCCTGGACCGCTAGGCCAGCGGAGGCCCCATAAAATAGTTCTTGACACTGCAAGCAAGCATGGTTCTTCACAACATCCATGGTTCTTCACAACATTACAAGCAGTCATACCATGGTTCTTGACAACCCTACAAGTAGTCATACCATGGTTCTTGACAACACTACAAGCAGTCATACTACGGTTCTTGACAACCCTACAAGCAGTCATACCATGGTTCTTCACAACATTACAAGCAGTCATACTGTACCATGGTTCTTCATAACATTACAAGCAGTCATACTATGGTTCTTGACAACACTACAAGCAGTCATACTACGGTTCTTGACAACATTACAAGCAGTCATACTACGGTTCTTGACAACATTACAAGCAGTCATTGTAAAACTGATGATCGGCTGATTGTTTGGAACCGGACTCAGGAGCCGCTGTGAGGCTTCACTGGGTTGTAAAGCCAGCTACTCGTGAGTAATGAGTTAATCAACTATCGACTTCGACAACTAACCAGCTAAACTAAGAATAGTGAAGTGGTCTGGTTAACCACTTAGATCCTATATGCTTAGCTGACCAGGGTCCCCCAGGGTTTCTACACTAGGTCTGCTAGTATTTCCCTCTATATCGAATCTCTTCACTTAAAACAGCCGATCTACAAGCTCACATTACAGTGCGCGCGCACACGCACACACACACACACACACACACACACACACACGGACACACACGTGTGTCATACAGACACAAAGTATGTAAATGAACAACAACAGAAAACTGGAAAATGAAAAGAGAGTAGAGGAGCAATGTAGGAGAAAAACTGTGAGGGGGGTGGGGGTGGGGGTGGGGGTGGTGGTAATAGTGCGGGTGGGGATGGGGGTGGGGGGGGGGGGATGGCGGACAGGAGGCTCCAGATGGGAGGTTTTGCGTTGCCGGGGCGGGTTGCCGAGGAAGTCATTAAGCGGCCATTTCATCTGCGTCTGCTTGGCGAGAGAGGATTCTAATTGCATCTGAGGAGAGGAGAGCAGAACTGCCCAACCACATTTAGATCAAAGATAGGAGACACCAGAGACCAGCCCTCCTCTCATCCCTCATTCCCTCACACTCTCTCCCTCTCTCTCTCTCTCTCTCTCTCTCTCTCTCTCTCTCTCTCTCTCTC
Organism: Gymnoscopelus braueri; assembly: GCF_963280865.1. Taxonomy (NCBI): domain Eukaryota; kingdom Metazoa; phylum Chordata; class Actinopteri; order Myctophiformes; family Myctophidae; genus Gymnoscopelus; species Gymnoscopelus braueri. The sequence goes on along the minus strand of NC_137608.1, from coordinate 46,618,642 downwards.
TCTCTCTCTCTCTCCCTCTCTCCCGCTCTCTCTCTCTCTCTCTCTCTCTCTCTCTCTCTCCCTCTCTCTCTCTCTCTCATGTAATCCCTCTATTCTTTCGCTGACTCTGTCCCTTATCTCTCTTTTTTTCTTCGATCTCCTCATCTTTCTTTGTTTCATTTACTCTACAGCTTGGCTCTATACCTTTTTTGTTGTCTTCATCTTCTGTGCTCTTTCTTCGTCCCTCTATCTCTCCTCACTGTTTCTCTCTCTCTCTGGCTCTGTACCATCATCTCCCTGTCTCTCTCTGGCTCGCTCGCCCATCATCCCTCACTCTCTCTCTCTGGCTCTGACAGTGTGTGTGTGGGTGTTATATTATGGTGATTTTTATATATTCCCCCTAATGGCTCTAAATACTGTCACAGACCACTTACACAGTCTCTCTCTCTCTCTCTCTCTCTCTCTCTCTCTCTCTCTCTCTCTCTCTCTCTCTCTCTCTCTCTCTCTCTCTCTCTCTCTCTCTCTCTCTCTCTCTCTCTCTCTCTCTCTCTCTCTCTCTCTCTCTCTCTCTCTCTCTCTCTCTCTCTCTCTCTCAGCAAAAAAAAAGTATGAGAAAATATTGTTGAAGCGTCCAGTTTGCTTGTGTTCTCTCTGTGTGTGTGTGTGTGTGTGTGTGTGTGTGTACACGCACACACACACGTGTGTGTGTGTCCGTCAGTCCGTGTGTGCGTGCGTGCCTGCGTGTGCATGTGCATAAACACAGTAAATGCCAACACAAAGAATCCCCCCTGTCACTTTTAACCAGTTTTAACCTCCAGAGAGAAGATGTCGGACAATGTTACAGTAGGTTGATCAGGAGAAGAGAAGAGAAGAGAAGAGAAGAGAAGAGAAGAGAAGAGAAGAGAAGAGAAGAGAAGAGAAGAGAATTATCCAAAATGTCCTTAGGCTTCACCTGCGATATCATTAAAACCACATTAACAATACAGCACACAGAGAAAACATATACAGAGATTCACAGATAACAATGACTTCAGTTAGATTCCCAGTTCATAAGGATGCCATGATTAGTCTGATGGCTGAAGGAATGGAAGACCTAATGAATCACCAATCCTCCAAAGACTCTATCTTTGGAGTTTAATTAACACTAAGGATTTTACTGAGCACTAAATGCATTAGGGTTCTGCCAGTGTGGTGAGGTAACAATTCCCAAACACCTGCATATCTAAATATCAGCTTTTAGTACATAGACGAATGCAACAATCATGAACAAATATCATGATCAATTCTGCACAACGCTCTTGCTCAGCAGCATCAGTTTTATTCAGTGGTGTAAAGTAACTAAGTACATTTACTCAAGTACTGTACTTAGGTACATACTTTTGGTACTTTTACTTTACTGGAGTATTTCCAATTTTCAATACTTTTACTTCTACTCCACTACATCTCAGAGGCAAATATTGTACTTTTACTCCACTACAATTATTTGAAAACTTTACTAGTTAACTAGCTACTTTGTACATTTTGATTATTATTACAAAACATACACTAACCATATATATATTTAGGCCATTTGAAAATAACCGATCTACAAGCTCACAATGTGTCATGATGCGACGCATTGTGAGCTTGTAGATCTGCTATTTTCAAAAGATTTGTTTTTGAAAACTTGTGAAATGGGACATTCTGCATAAGGAGTACTTTCACTTTTGGTACTTTAAGTACATTTTTATGCCAATACTTTTGTACTTTTACTCAAGTAAATTCTGAATTCCGGACTTTTACCTGTAAAGGCGCGCTCTCACCAAAAGTTGGCTGGCCGCTGTTTAACGCAGGTTGTGCGCGGCCACAGTTTTTTGCAGCCAGTGGATTCTAAAAAACGGGAGTGACGCGCCTGTCACTCACTTTCAGGACCCTCCCCGTAGCCCGCACCGCCTGCTGCCTTGAGCACCATGGTGCTTCCTGAGTCTTGGGACGGTCCGCCTTCGACTCACCCGATTGGACAGAGGGAGAAAATCAGCTCCTGCCTCCAGCAGTTTTATGCTTCCAATGGACAAGTCGCGTAGAGCAGATAAACTCTACGAGCTTGTAGATCTGCTATTTTTGAAAAAAATATTAAATGAGTACAAATCTTTGAATATATATTGTTTTAAAGCGAACATTTTAACTAAAATCTTTGCTTCTGGGGGGTCCCTGGAACAAAATATTTTGAGATGGGGGTCCAGAGGCCAAATACATATATACATTTTGGGGTCCTTGACATGAAAACGTTTGAGAATCACTGACATAGTAGCATATTAAGTCTTTTAAAAAAACAGTTAGGATTTAGAAGATATTTTGTAGAATCGGCCTCAGGTCTTAAAGGGTTAACGGGTTCAGTGAACACTGCAGGATTTGACTGTGTGGTGACTTTGTAAAGTAGTTCCTTTGTTATACATGGCTGCCTCTCTGCTCCTGCAGGGTGTGTGTGAGGTTCAGTGTGACTGAACGCTCACACCGATCATCGGGAACTAATGTGTCACAAAGACAGGATGGCACTTAGTGAGTGTGAACCTCTGTGGGTTAAGTTAAGGTTGATGGGAGAGAGCAGCAGCAGTGTCTCTTTGTGTGTGTGTGTATGTATGTGTGTGTGTGTGTGTGTGTGTGTGTGTGTGTGTGTGTGTGTGTGTGTGTGTGTGTGTGTGTGTGTGTGTGTGTGTGTGTGTGTGTGTGTGTGTGGGAGAGATGGGATGGGAGAGAGCAGCAGCAGTGTCTCTTTGTGTGTGTGTGTGTGTGTGTGTGTGTGTGTGTGTGTGTGTGTGTGTGTGTGTGTGTGTGTGTGAGAGAGAGAGAGAGAGAGAGAGGAAGTGGTGTAAAGTAACTAAGTACATGTACTCAAGTACTGTACTTGTGTAAAACTTTGAGGTATTTTTTACTTTACTGGAGTGTTTCCAATGTGTTCAATACTTTTACTTCTACTCCACTACATCACAGAGGCAAATATTGTACTTTTTACTCCACTACAATTATTTGAAAACTTTAGGTACTGGTTACTTTGAAGATTTTGAATATTATTACAAGACATACATCAACCCTATATATACTTTGAAAATAGCTGATCTACAAGCTCACAACAAAGATTTTTATACATGACAAACTTGTGAAATGGACATTTTGCATAATGAGTACTTTTACTTTTGGTAAAACAAAAAAACAAAAAGTATTTTTGATGCCAATACTTTTGTACACAAGTACATTTTGAACACCGGACTTTTGAGTATATCTACATTGTGGTATTGATACTTTTACTCAAGTAAAAAAATGCCAGTACTACTTCCACCACTGGTGAGTATAGGTATAGTATAGGCATGCCCTGCAAGAACGGGCAGCAGGTGAGAACAAACGACCTCCGATCGTCATAGCGATCACTCTACCGCGCATGACTGACACTAGTGTCATGGAACGCACCTCCTCATTAACAACTTGAGCTCACAGGAGAGGTTTAGGAGGAGAGATCCTCTTTTCCCAGGCATCTCTCCAAACCTATTTCCTTCTCTCATTACCGCCATATAGAGCCATTATGGGGTCTAACTCCGATTTTGGAGAGATCACTGATGTTTTGACCGATATGTTGTAAAAAACTGCAAATTCTATTCAATTTGGAAATCTTAACAGTTAAAAATGTAAGTAAATGCAAAATACATGGAGCTCTCCCCCATCCTTCACTCCATCTTTTGGGAATCCTACAGGACAGTGTCTGTACCCACCCTCTGGAAAACATCCACCATCATACCGGTACCCAAGAAACCCCGCCCCTCAGAACCCAACCACTATAGACCTGTTGCACTAACATCAATAATGATGAAACTCATGGAAAGACTGATACTGAACATCATCCTGCCAGCTGTCAGGTCACAGCTGGACCCGTATCAGTTTGCCTACAGGGCCAAGAGGGGGACAGAGGATGCTGTGGCATGCCTCCTTCATCCCTTCTACAACACCTGGATTCATCAAAGGACAATTTTGCCTCTATTCTTTTTGTTGACTTTAGTTCTGCCTTTAACACCATTCAACGCCATCACATGATCAAGAAACTACATCACCTCAGCATCCCCCCACTCCTCATCCACTGGATTCACAGTTTTCTGAGTAATAGACCACAAACAGTTAAAGTAGGCTCATCATTTTCATCAACTGTCATTACAAACACAGGTGCCCCTCAGGGCTGTGTTCTCAGTCCCTTCCTCTACACATTATACACAAATGACTGTTTCAGCCCCTCACCCACCAACATCACATACTTTAAATACTCTGATGACACTGTCATTCTTGGACTGCTCAATGACAATAACTCTATCACGGACTTCCATAACACCATCTCTCATTTCACACAGTGGTGCACTGACAACTACTTAGAGTTGAATGTGGCCAAAACAAAAGAACTGGTCATTAACACAACCCAAACTGGACTCAACCCACTCCTCATTCATGGTAAAACAATAGAACAGGTTGACAGTTTCACATATCTTGGACTCACACTGGACAACAGACTCAGATTTGATCAACACATCACATCTATCCATAAACGTTTTCAGCAAAGACTTTATGTGATCCGCAAGTTAAGATCATTATCTGTTGCCCCTCATCTTCTGCTATTACTGTACAAAAGCATCATTCAACCCGTTTTGTTGTATTGCTCCGCATGTTTTTTTCACCATACTGTCCATGCCAAACAGAAACAAACTTTACAGTATCACCCGTATTGCCTCCAAAATCATCGGACTTCCCATACCCACACTTGCTGATATGAACAATAAGGCCATTACACGCTTAGCACTTTCAATAACAAATGACACTGATCATCCCCTGTATCGCTACTTTGACCTCATGCCATCTGGTCGGAGATACAGAACCTTAAAGTGGAAAAAGGTTACTTTTAGCAGGAGTTTTGTCCCCTCAGCCATCGCGGCATTAAACAAACTGCCCCGTCCATAAGAGGGTTTTCTGTGTACAGTGGGGACCTCATGTCTTTGTCTTTGTGATATGTTGTTTTTGTTGTTATGTTTGTTTTGTTGTTTTTGTTGTAACGAACAGACCTGTGAAGCCAATTTTCCCTTTGGGGACAATAAACGATATTATTATTATTACATTTCTAAAATTGGTGATCTACTGTACAAGCTCACAAGCAGGAGCTTTTTACGGAAAAAGTACACAGTTCAATTCAGTTCAATTTAAAGGAGCTTTATTGGCATGGGAAGACATGCGTTTACGTTGCCAAAGCACACATCAACTGCATAATAGCCGATACGGATGTCGTCCAAAAAAAAAGTCTTCATGAAACGCACCTGGAGTCCTCGTTAACAACTTGAGCTCACAGGAGAGGTTGAGGAGGAGAGATTCTCTGTTCCCAGGCATCTCTCCAAACCTATTTCTTTCTCTCATTACCCCCACGACCCTCTCCCTCAAGGTGGGAAAACTGGATGTGTCCAGTTGGCAGCCGTCTAATCATTGTGCTCCGTGTTTGTCAGATCAAGAACTACGCGTCGACTCCACTGTTCTGCTCCCCAGGGTTATGTCACAGTCAATCTGTAACAATTAAAAGGTTACATCAAGTGCATGCCGACGGGCTGTCCACACCAAGAAGGATGACTATAACTGAAGGTATCGTTTTAAAGGGATAGTTCACCCCCAAGATGACATGTTTTCTATCGTTTAGTCACCCCATGGAGACTTCAATTCATGTTTTGTTTTTTTTCCGCATTCCTAAGCCAATGATTTGATGACCGGCAGCGGTTCCGGTAGGAGACACAAAGAGTCTCCTTTGTGTCTCCTACCGGGACCGCTGCCTACCTGGTCCGCTGGTCATCAAATTGTTGGCTTAGGAATGCTCCCCGTGTCCCCTAGGGTAGGTACCCTCACAAAAACATGCAGTGTTCCTGGTCTCTATAGTGCCTCCCCCTGGTCAGCCGGAGTTTCTGATGGAGGGGAAGGGAACTGGTTGGAATAACGTGTTCCTTCCACACGCTACGTCCAACCGGGGAAACTCCCCCCCCCTGTCAGGTGATACATACATACGTTGAAGGAGGCATGAGCTCGGCTCTGGGCTCTCCCTAGGCTGGCAGAGGGAGTGTAGCGCCCAGGATTACTTAGACAATTGGCAAAATCAAGGGAAAAAAATATCCTGGACCGCTGGCGTAGCGGTCCCGGCACCTAGGCTCCAAACTAGCCCGACGGCCTTTGCTGATTTATTATCTTTAAAAAAGATAATAAATACATCCAACAAGAACAATGACACGGGCCAATAAGGTAGCGGCTGAAAGCAAGAAAGTATGGGTTGTAGTTTTCACACATATATTTCACTCCAGTGACATCACCGCAAGGTTCAAGGTTTCTTAATTGTTACATCTTGTGTACGGGTATAAGACATTAAGGTTTCTGGCATTTGTTTCTTTTTTTTTTGCCTGGTCTGATCGGTCACAAGCCAAATTGTCCGGGGGAAGAAGTTATTTAGCAGCGTACTGCCAGTAGCTGCAGTAAAAATTCTCAGCACAATTTCAGCAAAATTCCAGAGACACACAGGAGAATGCTCTGTGTTAAACGGCTGCGAATGGAGCATTGGCCCGATAGCAAAACACAGAGAGAGAATGTTGCAAATCGTGATGGATTCCCTTTAACAAGCTTGACTCCATATGGGTCATGATGGACCTGAAAGCAGACAAGTGACAAAACCTCTTTTAATAAGCATAGACAAGACACGTTCTCCTCTTTTTCCTTTTTAATTCGGTCTGAGACGGCACTGAAGCACCCTTTGTGCCGACGGAGCAACAGAGGCTTCCCTGGAGCGAGGTAGAAAAATCTGGGACAAGGTATGTCTTTCCCCTCCCAAACGTCTCGCTTATTACGCTGTTCAAATGAACTGAGCTGCGGTAAGGGGGGGGGGGGGGGTCTTGGAGAATAAGAGAGGTGTGGAGAATAAAGAGGGTAGATGGGCAAAGAGCGGTGTAGGAACTACGGTGCAGTGTGTGCACGCGGGGGGAAACGGTACAAAAGAACAAACACATGAGACATGAGTCACGTGCGAAAGTCGAACTCTCCCATCTGTGACATAATAAGAGAGATAACGCCCCGGCTTATCGAGTCTTCCTCGCTTGCCTCCATTCCTGCGGGGAGACCCTAGGTGTTACCGGGAGGCACCGGAGCGTCCCTTTAATGTGTCTTCTATCAGCCCGTGCTGTCTGTGATGTCCTTGTCCCTTTCTTATAGTTTTTACTCTCTCTCCCGCCTGTCCCACTTTTTCACTATACCAATGTTAACTCCGAATCAGAAGTCCATTGAACTTGCTGGGAAATGTGTGTGTGTGTGCGTGTGCGTGTGCGTGTGCGTGTGTGCGTGCGTGTGTGTGTGCGTGTGCGTGTGTGTGCGTGTGTGCGTGTGTGTGTACTTGTGAGGGCCAAATGTCACCAAAAGTAGTAGAATTCGAAAAATAGACATTGTGAGGGCAATTTTCCTGGTCCTCACCAGAGATTTCTTACATTAATAGGACACGATTCAGGTTGGGGTTGGATTTAGAAGTCAGGTTTAGGGGTTGGGGCAAGGGTATAAGTTCGGAGTTAAGCCTGTGTTATATATTTAGTTTGCGTGCTGATGTCGTGCAAAAAAAGTACAACCTCCCAATGCGGTGAAGTGCCACACACACCCTAACCCTAACTGTAACTCTCAAAGATATAAGATGGTTAAAATGATTGTGATGCTGTACGCATTTTGCTGGGGACCGCCTGGAACCAACCCCAAGGACCCCTGTGGGTCCCCGGGACCGCACATTGAGCACCACTAGTCCAGGCTTCAGGTATCACAGCCTGTAGCCAGCATAACTGTGAGTGATTTTCCTGTATGTATTATCATAATAAGGAATGTTACAAGCTTGCTGGGTTGGAACAGAGCCAATGATAGAGCAGCAGGTTGGGCACCGAGGTGAGATGTCCGAAGCGATGGCACCAATCCATGGGGTTTCTCAACCTGTGGGCCTACTGGTGGGCCATGAGGATATTGCGTGTGGGCCCCCAAATAGACACTAAGATTTTAATCATAATACAACATATAGAAAAATAACAATAATATGTAAAATACATGTGTAAAAAAAATGGCATGGCATTGTTTTCTTGAAAGCCTTGTGTGATAATAAAATGTGTGATAATAGTGATACTACGTTAGTTCCATTCATCCAAGTCGGAACACTACTGTATATCAATTGGTCAATTAAAATAAACAACCTCTGAAAAGGCACGTGGCTGCCGTGTTAAGTGGTCAGATGGGTGGGCTGCAAACACTTTGAAGATTTTCAAGTGGGCCCTGATTGATTGATGGATTGAAATAACACTTTACTAACAAGTTTGTTAACAGTACAGGTAGTGCACTCAAAAGGATAACACAAAAAGGGGCTTGTTTCCATTGTGTCCCATTGTACCCAATTCATGTATAATGCATACAATACAATACGAGACATATTGTATTGAAAAGGTTGAGAACCACCGCACTATAGGCTACGGAAATATGGGGTTTTCAGTGGAGCTATAGCATCACTGCCATATAGAAAGTACAACAAAGTTAGGCCTGACTGCTTTTATATCACAGCTATATAATTACATCTGACTATGTGCCAACATCCCAACTCAAAGTGAAACCAGACGAGCCCAGGGGACGTCTACCACGCTGTTTCTTGTCTGTAATGATTAGGAGTGGCTTCTTGATGTCTTTGGTACCCTTGATTTGATTAATAAAAAATAATAATAAAAAAAACAATTTGAAAGTTTGCTTAAAATGTATTGTTGACTTTGGTTAAAAGTTCTTAATAGGCTCTGTGCATAACTGCAGTCCCAGGTTTCCAGAAGATGTAATACTCATTTACTGTTCAGTACATTAACCACTTACTGTAAATGCTAAATATCCTTAGTTGACCGGAGCCGCTCTGAGCTCTATACTTGGTCCGCCCCTTTTTTTACCCTCTACACCAAATTCTTCCAAAATAGTCTCTTCACGTGGGTTAACCCAAAGCACCACTTCTCCCCGCTGAATGCAATTCCATTTCACTTATATAACCCTTATACGTTAGAGAGAGTACCACGCTCCCCTGACGAAAACCCCCTGACCCCCACCCCCCCCCCCCCCCCCCCCCCCCCCCTCTACTGTGACAGTGGCCATGACACGCGCTGCACCATTTTAATAGTAATCCCCGCATACCATCAGAGAGAAAAGGGGAGGTGTGATTGTTACAGTATAATCCCCTGGGGGATCCTTAATGGAGAAAGTGAATGAGAGCAGAGGATTAGGGGGCGCGTGACGGCCCATATATCCTGTAATTAGCCCGTTAACAGCCTCTGTGATGGCGGGATTATCCACGACTTAGCCCACGACTTGACAGAGGCTACACATGACTGACGCCCCACACTGCTACAGCGGGAGAGAGAGAGAGAGGGGGAGAGAGAGAGAGAGAGAGAGAGAGAGGGAGAGAGAGAGAGAGAGATGGCGGGAGCGATGGGCAGGGAGAGAGGACACAAAAGAAACCAGAGAAGGTAGGTAGATGAAGATGAATGGATGCGAAGAAGGTGAGGAATAGACACGGGTCAAAGTACTTGAGTTAACCCATTAAAACCTGAAGCCGATTCTACATGTCTCCTATATCCCAACAGTATTCTGTTTCTATATCAGTGGTTCTCAAACTTCTTCATGTCATGGACCCCCAAAATTATATGTTATGTTATATTATATTTGGCCGACGACGCCCATCTCAAAATTTTTTGTTCCGGGGACCCCCAGAATCAAAGATTTGAGTTATAAATGTTTGCTTTAAAATATATATATTCAAAGATTTGCAAAAAAAAATCTTTATTTCTCAAAAATAGTAGATCTACAAGCTCATAGCGCGGCACTCGGTGCCGCGCTATGAGCTTGTATATCTGCTATTTTTGAATAGCCAAAGTATAAAATAATGCTTTTTAGCTCAAATGAAAAAGTGACACGTTCCAGGTCTTAATGGGTTAAAGTATAGATACTCCTGGTCAAACATTACTCAACTAAAAGTAGAAAAGACATACAGCAGGAGAGAGGGAGGGAAGGAGTAATGAGCGAGTTAAAACTCGAGGGAGAAACAAGCAGAAGAAAGAAGGCTGTTATTGTGCGAAAGAGCATGAAAGTGATACATTTACAAAGTGCAACGTGAGCAAAACGAAGCAATTACACTCTCCCTGTCATATCCACGACGACCAGGAAGCCTGAAGTTTTATCAGCGATACCGGCAATTCTTTACATGTTTCTTATTCAGGCTATAACTGACAGTGGCATTGAGCATTTTATCCCGACAACAAAAGTGTCAGCATGTTTAATGTCAGCCTTGAAACCAAAGCAAGGCCTTGTTCAACACACCTTAACAGTGTTTGGCTGAAGTGACTGGAGCCAGACTGTAATGTGGGATGACGGTGGAAGAAAAGGGATCTCTCAAACAACTTGCAGACGGCTGAAGAGTGAAAATAAAAATTCTAAGGCCCCCTTTACACGACAACAGTCTCTAGAGAAAACGGCGTTTAGACGAGAGCGGCGTTTTCGGGGCTTGAATCCGCAACTACGTGAAACCACCTTCCAGAGTGGAAAACTTTGAAAACGCTGCGCGTTCCGTCTCCATGTAAACAGTTACAGCGGAGGAAACGGCAAAATGTGTGACGTTGCCAGATGTTGTGAGAGAAATAAGCAGCCAGTTCTATGAAAACAAGCCCAAGAGAAGCGACTAGGCTACATGAGCACTTTAAACAGTACATTGGCTATTTGAAAATAGCCGATCTAAAAGCTCACAGTGAACTTGTAGATCTGCTATTTTCAAAAAGATCTTGAAAAGTATATATATATTCTTTTAATTCAGATGGGGTCTGCGGAGAAATACAATAATTTGACCTGCACATGTATGAGGACTGTTTAAAACAATAATAAAATCAAAAATCAAAAAATTAACTACACTATAAACAAGCCCAAAAAAACACAACCCGCAACAACCAACATATACAAGAAACTTTACAGGAAAAACAAGCCCAACGTCGCTTATAATAAGCGGATATATGGCAACCCATGCATGTAAACCATAGAGTTAGATATAAACATCAGTGCGTCACCGCCACCTAGCCACCTGGCATGCACACTACAGCGTTTTCAATAATAGCGTCACCGTCTAAAGGCAAAAACAATAAGTTGAGAACGCAACGGCACTTTGACGTTTTCTCGAGAGACCGTCGTCGTCTAAACGTGGCCTAAAACTCCCTATAAGTGCATCTGCTTGTGAGCAGATGCACTTATATCTTCCAAGCCCACAAGCAAAGATCCACCACATGTGCTCCGCTGCCTCCAGCATTCCCATGTCTCGCATCCCCTCAGGGCCCCCGTCGGTGCGAGACACAATTTGGAGCCGCGCGCGCTGCTCAATTAACAGCCTCATGATGGTGTTTGTGTGTCTGTTGTTTTTTATTGCAAGTTCAACAGAGCGCATGTCAGCGAGAGCTACAGGCGAGATTTATTGCTCTTTGTGTTTCGAGGCGTACGACATCGCTCTCGAGCAAAGTCACAAATAACCGAGGACGTTTGTTGTCGCACAACGGGCTTTATTTTGCATTACACGGCCTGATATCCGTAAAAATGTGGCATCTGCTCCGTCTGATGCCTGTGATGTTTATTCCATTTAGACCGGGAAAGAATCTGTGTCATTTTTTTTTATTTCTTTGGCTATTCAAAAATTGCAGATCTACAAGCTTGTAGATCTGCTATTTTTGAAAAAATATTTGAGCAAATCTTTGAATATATATATATATATACATTTTAAGTCAAATCTTTGCTTCTGGGGTCCCTGGAACAAAACATTTTGAGATGGGGGTCCGCGGACAAATACATATAATTTTGGGGGTCCTTGACATGAAAAATGTTTGAGAATCACTGATAAATAGCAACATAAGTAAAACAAATACATTTAAAAAAAGGAACTGTTAGGATTTAGAAGACATTTGTAGAATCCCCCAGAAGCAAAGATTTGAGTTCAAAATGTGTTCGTTTGAAAAATATATATATTTTTAGATTTGCACGCATTTTCACGATAAAAAAAATTGCCAAAGAAAGAAAAAAAAAATGACAGAGATGTGTTCCCGGTCTTAATGGGTTATTAGAACGGCATCCATATTTTACAAGGGGAACATATTGTGCCGGTGTCCCCGTTGGCTTGGCTTCACTTGAACCCCTGGATTGTTTGCAGTCATGCCAATTCACATTTCAGAGCAAAAAACACCATGGTAGAATAAAAACAAGAGAGTTTGCATCAGGTAGTGAGAAAGATCAATGCACATTCACACAGTTGCACAAAAAAAGAGTCTGTCTTTCTTCAACCTGGGCCATATATTGGCTTGACTAATCCATGTGCAAACATACACATTCAATCATCAGTGGTGAGTCACCACTCCACGCAGCTGTCGAAATACAATCTGATGCTACCAGACCAGTCAGTACATTATAAAAGCATTTGAAACATTGTCCTATCTCAGCACAATAATGCCCTAAAGTCTGATAAAGTAAAAGTATCAATACTGCCATGTAGAAATACTCTGTTACAAGTAAAAGTATGTAATTCTAAATTTACTTGAGTAAAAGCACAAAAGTATTGGTATCAAAATGTACTTAAAAGTACCAAAAGTAGAAAGTACTTATCATGCAGAATGTCCCAAGTTTTCAAATGTATAAAAATCTTTTGAAAATAGCAGATCTACAAGCTCACAATACGTGGTATCGCGACACATTGTGAGCTTGTAGATCGGCTGTTTTTAAAAGGCCGAAATGTATATAGGGCTGAAGTGGCTAGTGTACAGTATGTTTTTCATTTTAATCAAATTCTAGTAAAGTAAATAGTAAATAGTAAATAGTAACTAAAGTTTTCAAATAATTTTATTGGAGTAAAAGTACAATATTTGCCTCTGAGATGTAATGGAGTAGAAGTAAAAGTAGAGAGAATTGGAAATACTCCAGTAAAGCAAGAATACCTCGAAATTGTACTTAAGTACAGTACTTGAGTAAATGTGCTTAGTTACTTTACACCACTGCTTGCTTGTTTACTTTTCTGACTGCTGCTTACTTGCAGTGGTGTACAAAGTACTCAACCTCAGTACTTGAGTTAAACTATAGATACTACTGGAGTCACCTGGATTGGTTAAATATTACTCAAATACAAGTGGAAGTCGCTCTGATAAAGCTTTTTTTTTTTCAAAAACAAGGTAATATTTCAACCGCAACCTGTGGGAATGAGGGAACAATTTTATATGAATAGTTTTCTGCAAAAATATTTATGATGAATTTTTAGATATAGCTGATTCATCAGTCATCACCTTCACGGTATGCAAATTATAACCACTTCAACCCTATATACTTTTTTGACAGGGCTCTATACTTTGTCCACTCCTTTCCCCCGCTACACCAAATGTCTTTGGCCAAAATTAGCTGATTTACAAGCTGACAATGGGTCACAGAACTTGGACGCATTGTGAGCTTGTAGATCGAATATTTTTGGCAAAGAGATTTGGTGTAGACAGAAAAAAAGCGGTCCAAGTACAGAGACAACGCAGGTCCAGTTTACTAAGTCTAGAAGGCCTAACAGGTTAAATAAACACTCAGGATTTGCTTGTAAATACGCTATGTTTTTTTGTTTGTTTTTCTTTTTGGCAATTAAATTGGGATTACTTTAATCTCGCTGCACGTAATCCATTACTATCAGGTCCTGTTTCACGGCAAGGCGCTATCTGTCTGCGCCGTTTCTGATTAACGATCTCATCCTCATTACACTGGGAAAGTAACTCTGCCTGTTCCTGGCAACGCTCAAAGAAATAATGGCTTAATTAAAGTGTGTGACATCTTCCGTCAAAGCCCCCTAGGAGTGTTTCCGGGACCCCGTTTGGAGAGCCGATGCTCAACACCTGCTGTTTTTGTAATCAGCTTCTCCTCCAAAGACTGTTATGTTGCCGGGCCCTTATCCCCCGCGGACCAATTAGAAGTCTCCCAAGCCCCGCCGGTGCCTTGTTCCTCCCAAGTTCTGACCAATGACAGATGGCCACACGCAGAAAACAACAGCCGACAACAATACGAGCGGTCGCCAAAGTTCCAGATCATTTACGGACGGATGGAGAGGAGGGAGAGAGAGAGAGCGAGAGAGAGAGAGAGAGAGAGAGAGAGAGAGGGAGAGAGAGAGAATTACACCGGTGGAAGAAGTACTTTTTACTTAAGTACTGTAAGAGTACTAATACCACAATATATTACTGCTACGTAAGTACGTAAAAGGCGCCTGTATTCAAAATTGTACTTGAGTAAAAGTACAAATGTGTACAAATATGTACAAAAACTATCCAAACTTTTTTTAAATAGTAGATCAAGCTTTCGAAAAGCCAAATAATTAAATAGGGCTTAATTGGTTAATGCATGTTTTGTAAAGCTGCAAAGTAACTGCAAAGTAACTAATAACTAAAGGCTTCAAATAATTGTAGTAGACTAAAAAGGACAATATTTGCCTGTGAGGTGTTGTGGAGTAGAAGTATATAGCATTGAAATACTCATAGTAAAAGTACCTCAAATGTGTACTGAGGTACAGCACTTGAGTAAATGCACTTACAGTAGTTACTGTCCACCAGAGAGAGAGAGAGAGAGAGAGAGAGAGAGAGAGAGAGAGAGAGAGAGAGAGAGAGAGAGAGAGAGAGAGAGAGAATAGAAAAGAAGGCAGACTAAGAGGTGAGAAGAGAACAACATGCACAGAGAAAAAGAGTCCAAGAAGAGTAGTGGAGGAAAGTAACTCAGTACGTTTACTAAAGTGCTGTACTTAAGTACAATTTTGATGTACTTTTACTTTACTGGAGTATTTCCAATTTGTTATACTTTTAAATCCCAGAGTCAAATATTGTGCTTTTTACTCCACTACAATTATTAGAAAACTTTAGTTACTAGTTACTTTGTATATTTGGATTATTATTACAAAACATACATTAACCATTTAAGTAAAAAAATTTGAGTACTTTTACCATCACTAAAAAAAGAAGAGAAAAGCCAGCAGAGCAGAGAGACAGATGGAGAAAGACGGAGGGAGTTTACAGTGCCAACACAGTAAAGCCCTGAGTGTTATCTGAACCCTGCATGGTGTAAAAATGGACCCTTATGATACAGTTTGTCTGGTGTCTTTATACAACGA
>NC_137608.1:46525943-46598443 GCF_963280865.1 Gymnoscopelus braueri | reverse complement strand
AGGCACATTATCACAGGGCTAGCGTTAGGCTAAGCAGTCCCATAGGAGACATAGAGTAACTTTAATTGCCACAGCTGTCCAATGCCATGTGTGTGTGTGTGTGTGTGTGTGTGTGTGTGTGTGTGTGTGTGTGTGTGTGTGTGTGTGTGTGTGTGTGTGTGTGTGTGTGTGTGTGTGTGTGTGTGCGCGTGTGCTGGATGTCTCCTATCTACAGATAGTTACACCCAATAAATTCAGACCAAGCTAACAGTACGTGCGTGCGTGCGTGCGTGCGTGCGTGCGTGCGTGCGTGCGTGCGTGCGTGCGTGCGTGCGTGCGTGCGTGCGTGCGTGCGTGCGTGCGTGCGTGCGTGTTTTAAAGGCCACTGGTCATAGCTACAGTTTATATAAATTCAAAGGACCATATCGGTCGAAATACAAGTCATTGGCTATACTCACAGCCCACCATCGCACATAAACATAGATGATTTTTTTGGTCATTAAAGGAGTAGTACACCCAAAAAATTACTTATTTTCTATCAATTACACACCCCATGAAGCCTTGAATTCATGGAGATTTTTTTGTTTTTGTCGCATTCCTGAGCCAATAATTTGATGACTCAAAGAGTCTCCTACTGAGTCTCCTATACTGACCGATGACCCGTCATCAAATTATTGGCCCAGGAATGCGACAAAAACACAAACAATTCCATGAATTCAAGGCTTCATGGGGTGTGCATTCTGTGTAATTGATAGAAAATAAGTACTTTTCTGGGTGAACTACTCTGCTGCTGAACATACCTGAATAATTGAGCAGCTTAACAGAACAGCATGGTTAATAAGTCATAGACTTTTAAATGTATTTCGTAAATCAGGGACAATTTTCGGCTTGACTTTTCAGATAACTCAGCGCTTTAAAATGCATTAAAACAATGAACAGTGTTGACATTCTTGTCCTAAGTGAGTTACGAAGTGCAAGAATGCAGTAAACCAAGAAAAATAGTCATTGTTACAAAGGTATTCCAGTGAATCATGGTAAATAATCTAAACATGCCAGACATTATGGTCCTACGATACTAAACAACGTAGCAATATCTGCCACTTGTTGTGTACCTGCCATACTTTTGGCAATGCATCTGTAACATTCATATACTTTCTATTTTTGCTCTGTAGTACATGCACATCGGGTGCCAGAGGTTTATTAAAATATTGTACGTTCAGTGCCTGCTATTCTTCCATCCACTTACGTTGATACGTTTCGTGCTGTAGAAGCCCCGACACGGAAGCGCATGTAAACAAAGCGTGCGTGCGAGACGGCGGAGGGTCCCGACTAACGCCTGGAACAATAATATTTGTAACGCGATCCTCCATTGCAGAGTGATCGCCGATCGAAAACGGCTCACTTCCACCACGTTAAAAAGAAATGGTGATATTAAGCTTTTAGTCAAGGAGTTAACATTGGAGCGGCCGACCGGAAGGATTTTTGACGTGGATCCACAGCCGGCCTCTCCATCTCAGAGACTCCTTGGATGATCCCAAAGTTTCGTTAAAGCGCCCCACGTGGGCCCCACGTATATAAAAAAAAATCACACGTGTGAAGTGGGCGGTGTGGTCACAGTGGTCATCACAGTGATGGAAGTTCACTTATTGTGGACCAACCATTGTACACCCCTAACTAAAAAAAACACATAAATGTGTTTTTTTTAAGTGCATAGTCCTATTTATAGGGCTATGCACATGTGTCATGTTTCACTAGCCAATCACAGTCCTGAATATACTGTGATTGGCCAATCACGGTGCAGGGTTAGGGGGGTACACTGGTGGCCAATCACAGCGCAGGGTTGGGGGGGTGCAATGTCCAAATCTCACATATAGGGGCGGTTTCACCGCCCAAAAAATCACACCCAGTGTGAAGTGGGCGGTGTGGTCACAGTGGTCATCACAGTGATGGAAGTTCACTTAAAGAAAAGTAATATTGTGGACCAACCATTGTACACCCCTATCTTAAAAAAAAACATAAATGTGTTTTTTTTAAGCGCATAGTCCTATTTATAGGGCTATGCACATGTGTCATGTTTCACTAGCCAATCACAGTCCTGAATAGACTGTGATTGGCCAATCACGGTGCAGGGTTAGGGGGGTACAATGGTGGCCAATCACAGCGCAGGGTTGGGGGGGTGCAATGGGTGGGGGTGTCCAAACCTCACATATAGGAGCGGTTTCACCGCCCAAAAAAGGGTCAAAAACTGTCCGGACCGTTTTCGGCACTCCCCGCATGGATTCTCAAAAACGGTCCGGACCGTTTTTGGCACACAATGTGTTAAAAACCACATGAACCCTAGCAAAAATAGCATATGCTTGTAGATTAGGTATGTTTTGGCAAAGAGATTTGCTGTAGAGGGAAAAGGTAAGGGGACCAAGTACAGACTCCTGGGGGACCTCGGTCAATAAAGTGGGATTAAGTGGTTAATTTCAGACAGATCTGTCAAGTGTCCAAAAGCTGTGAAATGTGCAAGCACTAATTGCCAGTGAGTTGACCTCTGTGTTTCTTGCGCAGTAGATGTCATTGTGTGGACTGATATGGAGGCTATGTTGACACGTCTAACGATCTGTCGGTGTGGTCTCATGAACTTCTCATGTTTATTCATCTTGAAATCCGTATGGGCAACTACTCTGTAGCCCCGGTGAGTCGCTTAACCCATGACATATGTAATTCACTGTCAAATTATGGTTTTGGAGTTTCCAATAGAGCCCTACCCAATGCCATAGTCTGGGTCAAATGACGATCCTGATTTTATTAAGTCCTAGACCACCCCAACTACCGATGTTTAAAATTGGCTTATAGGAGGACCGTCCGTCCGGCCGACCACGTCGTCATGACTCAGCCATAAACATAAGGAGTTCCCAATGCAGCTCCGCCCAAATATGGAGTGTGTTGTCTAACCTCAATGTGTTGTCATGGCATCAGGCGCTAACAAATCAGTCAGCTCCATATATGGGCACAAAAGGGGGCATGCCCATATATAGTGACATCAGCGATCTCCATATATGGGCATAAAAGGGACAAGGACTGACAGATACAGAGATCTCCATATATGGGCATATTGGTCGGATTGGAGGTGCGACGTAGGTGTGCAAACCTCTAATTTCTCAAAAAGTGCACAACTCATTTAAATTTTAATATATTTATTTCACTTATGAGCAAAAGAAAAAAAATAACAAATAACTATTTTAGCACTTACGGTGATCTCTATATTTAGCTAAAATCTACAAACTCAAAACTGAAAATGTCCATATAATTATAATGACATGCCCTTAATAGGATGCCAGGTTGAAAAAGGTAAAAAGTGACACATTGGCTGCATAATTGCTGATACTGAAAAAGAAAAAGTCAGATAATGGCCCATAGATCAGTCTGGCCCTATAATTTCCAAGCAATTTCTACAGAAAGCCCGATATTAAATTGTAGCAGGTGTCTTTCTGGACATCAATGGCTATTGCTCCTTTTCTTTTCTTTGTGCCTCATGCGCACCTTTTGACGTTAAATCCATCACGCCGTGTAGATGAGTCAACAGCAGTAAAGACTAGCTTTAGCTCCATGTACTGCGTCTGAGGCTATTGACTCTCCATCCAGGGGCCTTTGTGAGAATGGATAGCAGCTTTTTACCCTAAGCCATTGGATTCTGGTCTGTAATGATGACATTGCTCTTCACTAATGGAGCCTCAGCCTTGAGTTACCGCGTGCTGGCTGATTTACCAATCAATTCATCGATCAAAAGCCTTGATTGATGTTTATATGCCCTCGGCTTTCCAGACGACCATCTCTGGAACCTACAACGCTCTCTCTCTCCCTCTGCTAGTCTGTCTCGCTCTCTCACTCTGTCCAAAACTCTAGCGTCAGGACTTTTTTTTTGTGTCTCTCTCCTCTGGAAGAGGAACGGGAGGAGCGGCCTTTCGCCTCCTCCTATCCTCGCTGCGATAAAATATTCCGCCACAGTGATAGAAAGCTCTCTCTCCTCGGAGCGGCGACGCATAAATCGTTCGACCCGCTGCGAGAGGGCGCCTAAACTCGCGCTCACTCACACACACACTCACTCATACTCGCTCACACACATTCTCGCGCCGGCCCCGTTCGTTAGCCCGTGTATCAAATGTCCTCTTTTTTTTCTTTTCTTTTTTTACAGGGAAAGGATGCTCGCTTATTAAACGGGGCAGCAAATGGAATCGAACCTTGAACCCCGAGGGGGGTGGAGTGCTGACAGTGAAGCTGTAAATATGGCCGCCACTCTTCACACACACACACCTCACCTCCCTGTCTCGGGGGGGAAATGGGGACGTAAATCCCCACAGCGTTGTGAAGCGGGGGAACATTTTAACAGATATGGTTGTAAAAGAAAAAAAAAAGAATCAAAATAATAATAATAAAAAACCTTGATAGATGGAGGTCACTTTGTGTGTGTGTGTGTGTGTGTGTGTGTGTGTGTGTGTGTGTGTGTGTGTGTGTGTGTGTGTGTGTGTGTGTGTGTGTGTGTGTGTGTGTGTGTGTGTGTGTGTGTGAGAAAGAGAGAGAGAGAACGACGGAGCAAATAGAGAGGGAGGGGAAAGGAAAGTATGTGGGTGGTATACGTGAGGATGAGAAGCCCTATCGTGGCAGTAAAACATAAACCAGCAGAGCCGGTGTCTTGTTACGGCGAAGTTTAGTAGATGGACAGACATGATTGACACAACACAGTGAGAGGGAGCAGACCACAGATTGAAAGAGAAGGAGGATGGAGGGAGCAAGTGAAGGAGAATAGGGGAGGTTGTTAGAAAAGTTTGCCTGTGTCCGTGAATTAACCGCGATGGGGTAAGTTGAGGTGACAACAATGAAATTTGGAGGGGGGGAGGCATATAAGCCCATAATTCTCTCTCTCTCTCTCTCTCTCTCTCTCTCTCTCTCTCTCTCTCTCTCTCTCTCTCCCTCTCTCTCTCTCTCTTCCTTCTTTCTACACATTAAAATCCCAAGTGTTCATTTAAGTTGAATGAACACCCACACAGTAACACCCCCAATGTTAATTTGCTCATTTGTAACTCAGAGCATGTGCAAATCTGTTTGTACATGCTCAGAGTTAAATGAACACAATTACTTTGTTTTACAGTGCGACATTTTGCGAGCAATGTATGCGTGCATGTAGGCATTAACGTGCACACAAACACTGCAAGCAAAGACAAATGCAAGATTAATCCTAATTGTGTATTTTTTAACACGTTCAGACAAGCTCGAGGTCACACACAAACAAACACACACACACACACACACACAATTATTCATCTGTATGTGTGTTCATTCCTCCAGCATACATATGTATTTAGCCACTTCCACACCCACCAACCCACGCAGACAAGTGCACATGCATATGGAAACTTTTTGCCCTCCTTTCTTTGTTAAACACACATGACTTCAATACACACACACACAGGGTTGAGCTGAAGGGGGTGCTACGGGGGGTCGTCGACCCCTTAGTTCCCAGACACTATGGGGGCTGGGGGCTCGCGTGTGCTCCACATGCACGCGCGAGCACTCACCGTCAGCCGCCCGCGAGCCGTCAATCATTAACACAACAATGGCCAGGTTTAGGACGTAAGTGAGAACGCAATGTTATGCAAAGCACATTGCGTTCTCACTTACGTCCTCAGTTACACTGTATTAACAGCCACACCGGTCAGGTATTTCACTTGTCTGCGAATTCTACAATGATGATGACTATCACCTTGCCTCCGAAGAAGAAGAAATGCATCCAGAAGAAACTCAGTTTCGCTACGCCTACCCGCCTGCTTGAAGAACACGTGCCTGTGGACGCTCCGACTCAGCTGTTGTTGGGAAACAACAAGACAGGAGTCCAGAGGAAACTGTGTTTTGTTGCGACGCCGACGCCTACAAAACCTGTGCATGTGGACGCTCAGTCTCAGCTGTTGTTGGGAAACAAAACGGCTGTGGTAGAAGATCAGATTCAGATTATGTGATCAGTTGGAATAGATACCATCGTTTAGCAGAGGACCCAAGAACGAGAGCTGTACCAGAAACTCACACGGTTATCCCTGACCGTTGTTGGAAGTTCTTGTGACTGTTCATATGATTGTTAAAACCACTGTTGAAAGTTGAAAGCAATGTAAGTGACATCTTGTGTCTTTAAAAAAAAATAAAGTCATTGAAGTAAAGATGAAGTAAAGTTGTCTGATTATTTTAAGTACTTATGTGTGGGTGAGTCTATGTAAAGGAAAATAAAATAATGTATTAATTGAAACAAAAACAACAAATTAACAATGCAACAAAATAATAAGAAATATAAATACATTAATAATCACATGTTGAATACAGTATTTCAACTAGCACTGAGCTGAGTGGCTATGTGCACATGCCTGCGCGCGTGCACGTGACGTCATAAAATATAGCCCCCTTAGTTAAAAAATCCACAGCTCACCACTGCACACACACAGACACACACGTGTGCGCCCGCCCACACACACACACACACACACACACACACACACACACACACACACACACACACACACACACACACACACACACACACACACACACACACACACACACACACACACACACACACACACACACACACACACACACACACACAGGTTGGGTGGAATGAGTTTGTTTGATATCACAGAGACCACCGGGGAAGGCTACACTAAATCAATTCAGATAATGAATAGCCCAACAGGCTGATGCTTCCCCTCTTTCTTTTTGTGTGTGTGTGTGTGTGTGTGTGTGTGTGTGTGTGTGTGTGTGTGTGTGTGTGTGTGTGTGTGTGTGTGTGTGTGTGTGTGTGTGTGTGTGTGTGTGTGTGTGTGTGGTCTGCGAGGGGCACACATTCATAAATATTGAACAGTTATCTTAATGCTTTCAATATGGCCCTGACTCACAATGACCAGGCTTTGTCCTTTTTGACTCTTTGTTAGAGGAAGCTGGCCCGCGCTCAATCTCATCTGCTTACATTATGGCCCGCTACCCAGCTATACCTACTGCCCTGAATTAATGGCTGTGCGCGTGCGTGTGTGTGTGTGTGTGTGTGTGTGTGTGTGTGTGTGTGTGTGTGTGTGTGTGTGTGTGTGTGTGTGTGTGTGTGTGTGTGTGTGTGTAGGGCTTTTTTTGCGAGAGAGGGGAAAAGAGAAAGTGGGCAAAAAAAGAGGGAGCAATATATTGTGGATATTGAAAATGCAGAGAGGATAGAAAATGGAGAGGGAAAGAGAGAGAGGAGGGGGGGGGGGCTGTTGAAAACAAGGGAGTTAGGGACACTCACCCACATGCCAAAAAGCATCTGTGAAACAGGACTAAGAGCCCCTAGAGGTCGTGCTGCTCCTTACACCAGACCGTAGCAAAGTAGTAGGAACTATTCACTGAAGGATTAGCACATCCTAAAATGAAGAAAACTCCTCCTGTCTCTCCATCTGCCCTCATCCATTTTTCTCCTATACAATACATTTTATATAGTGCCTTTCTCCAAAGTGCTTTACAATGGGCATTACATTCACCCATTCCCACCGGAGGAAACCATGCAAGGCACCAACTCTCTCATCAGGAGCATTGGGTTCAGTGTCTTGCTCAAGGACACTTCAAAGCTAACCCAGGGGGAGCTGGGGATCGAAACGGGGACCTTCCGATTCCAAAGCTCCACCTCCTAAGCCACTGCTGTAGGTTGACCAGTCGATCTAAAATCGAACACAGGCATTGACCATTGGAGTGAGGAAGCCGATTCTTCACTTTTCCAAATTTAGCCCCCCCCCCCTTAGACGTGTGTGGTCTCACACATGTCTAAAAGCTATCAAGAGCACCAGTGCGACCAATTAATTTTGTACCGAACCAAACTGGTAAAACTGTCCGGACCTGCCGGGTGACAATGTCAAATCAAAGAAACGCTTAAACTCAGACTGCTGGCAGTTGGTAACAAATTTCGATTGTTGTGTGGTCGCCATTTGTTTTGTGACATATTAGACCACGACTGTGCGTTGTTGATAGAGACAAACTTATTTGTTTGTCATTTAATATATATCAGATTAATTTACCGACACTGGATCAGATGAACCTTGATGATTAAATCAACAGCTGCTAGGGTCAAATATTTGGATATGGAAAACACACACTCTCACTGGCGACAAACATACACATGTGTACAAAGACTGACAAAACAGCCTCACTCACTTACCGGCACATACACAGTCAGCAGTGCACGGTAGCGAACAGAGGAACAGGTTTGAGTGATAGAGGGGCAGAGAGGTACGAAATCAGGACATGGAACAACAGAAATGGGGAAAGGAATGTGTGTGTGCGTGTGTGTGTGTGTGTGTGTGTGTGTGTGTGTGTGTGTGTGTGTGTGTGTGTGTGTGTGTGTGTGTGTGTGTGTGTGTGTGTGTGTGTGTGTGTGTGTGTGTAAGACAGACAGATGGAGAGGGAGAAAAATGAACCCCCAAAATGGTAAGAGAGTGAGAGTGGAACAGGTTGGTAATCTGCCATTAATTTGGCTCTGGCTAAGTCACTAGGGGATGCTGGGAAATCAATGCCGGCTGATTGCTACTTTCACAGAAGTGCACAAAACACAGAAAACTAACTCCAGGCATTTTTTCTGTGTGTGTGTGTGTGTCATGCACACAATCAGGCTCTTGTATTTGTTCACTTTTTCATCGGACAAATGTAGTTCAGCTCTGTGTTAACCTGTGTGCACGTGAGTGGGAGAGACAGAGTCAGAGAGACAGCAAGGAATTGCATTTAGTATGGGGGGGCTTTCAGAAAGAACTGCTTGGTATGGAGTGTGGGTATGGGGGGCTTTCTTAGTATGGAAGATGGGAGGGTGGTAGGGTAGGGGGTGTGAGTGGGTTTAGTATGGGGGAAGTCTCAGGTTAACTGCTTGGTATGGAAGATGGGGCGGTGGTTGTGTGGGGGGCACTGTGACAGTACTGTCACAGTTCAGGTTAGGAGATGTAGGACCCAAGTACCTACAGGAAAAGAGGCAGAGGCAAAGCAGTCCGAATGCAAAAATAACAAAAATGCTTAAATCACAGGTAATGTTACGGAAATTTCAAGTAGTACAGTACTACATTAGGAATACATCGGGATAATCATGAACCTTAGGAATACACTACTAGGAAGTTGGAACACCTGTGACTACCACATTGAACTGGACACAGAGTACACAGAGTACACAGGGGAGTATAAATAGATTAGGACTAAGTAGACACAAGTGAACTCAATGGACAATCAACACAGGGAAAGGCTAGAATAAAGCAAGACACAGGTGAACAACATTTGCAAATGACTGGTGAGACAAGATAGGCAGCAGCAACTAATGAACAAGGGAACCAGGGGACCTGGTACTGCCAGACCCCTAGTGGTTGAAATCTGAATGGCCGGAAATCTGAATGGTTTCTAAACTACGTCACGCTAAGCTTGGCCAATCAAAAAGAGGGACATGTAAGAAAACGTTTTCGTCCATATATGGACGAAAACGATAGCAAAAGGGGACCGACAAAACCACATGTAGGCCTGACCCCCTGGGTCTGGTAAAAATGGAAACCTAGTACATCACTGCAAAATAAAGGTACACAAGTGTAAAGACAACTAAGAAACAAGGAACACAAGAAAACAAAACGCGGACATACTGTATGACACAGATCATGACAAGGCAATATATCATAGGAAAAGTCCTGACTAGACTAAACACTAGACTAGGCTTCTCCTCACCTTCACTCCAGCTTATAGGACGACTTTTTTTCGAGACGAATCTGCGAATCTGCGAGTGCAAAAAAAAAAAATGCATTTGGGTCTGGCACCGCTCCATAGAGAATCCATTTCCTGCTCCAGAAGACGTGGATGACCAATCAGGGCCCAGTATTCGAATATGGGAGACTGTAATTGGTAGTTGGTTGTAGGTCTAACCAATTGCGTCGAGGGCCATTGTTTTGATCCCGCCCCTTGGGAGAAAAAAACGTCCTCATGGAAGCACCAGACTCATATCCACGCAGTGATATAGTCTGGCTACGCGAGGCTAAGCTGTGGACACTTAAGAAACCCGCCTACCAGTGACATCATCGTTGATAGGCAGGGTTTTTCTTTTTCAAACAAGATTTCACATTCTCTATTTCGATTTTTATAAACGCGAGAATAATGCCTTCCATAATAGCACGCTAACTTTCCAGGAATAGAAAGTTTGCAGTTCCTATTGGCTTGGATTCCTCATCGATGATGTCACCGGTAGGCGGGTTTCTGAACTGTGCCCACAGCCATCCTCTGAGACACGTAGACAGAGTAGACAAAAAATATTATAATGAGCATTAGTGAGGACCAATTATATGAAGATAGGTTGAAAATGGGTGAAGTCGTCCTTTAACCACTTAATCCTTTTATGAGCTATACAGTACCAATATCTCTTTTAACCCATACATTTTTAGATTTGAGCTAAAAAAGCATTATTTTACACTTTGGCTATTCAAAAAAAGCAGATACACAAGCTCATAGCGCGGCACCGAGTGCCGCGCTACGAGCTTGTAGATCAGCTATTTTTGAAAAATCTTGAAAATGTGTGCAAATCTTTTAATATATATTCTTTTAAAGCAAACATTAACTCAAATCTTTGCTTCTGGGGGTCCCCTGGAACAAAATATTTTGAGATGGGGGTCCACGGCCAAATACATATCATTTTGGGGGTCCTTGACATGAATTTTTTTGAAAACCACTGATATAGAAACAGAAGTTTTTCAGAAAACCATTTAGGATTTTAGAAGACATTTTGCAGAATCGGAACCTCAGGCCTCAATGGGTTAAAAATGACCTGACCATGTGATCATAAAGTGAGGCAGCCCAGTTCCCAGCTTGTTTTAGGATGCTGAAACAGTGGTCCCTCAAAAGATACACCTCAGTAACACAACCATAGAGTTAAAAATAATAGAGAGGGCACCAGAAATCTCCTCCCATCCACTTGCATTGAGTTGCTCACCCAGCGCATGGGCCTAATTCACCCCTTCTTCCGGGTTGGAAATTTGGTGGGCGCGGCCTATTATGGCCCCATACGCGTCACTTCTGTGACGCGTTTTGCGTCACAGAAGCGCGCAGCCCCGTGCGCAAGCTCGTGCGCATGCTCGTGAGTCGAGCCCATTGGTCGAAACCGTTTTCGCTCGTTCATGTTGCGGTACTAAGCTGCAGTACCATGAATGGCCAGCATGTCCATTTGGCTTCAATGAAACCACTGGGTTCTGGGGGCTTGAACACAACACACAGTGTGCAACTGAACATCAGGCACTGTAACTGTACCAATAGATGTCTCAGTCTCTACCTGAGGCTAGGATCGGGATCCCTATAACTGGAGATGACGTATCCCCACGCCCCCCCCTGCTGTCTGCGCCCCTGGTTGAAATTCTCAAAGCTACTGAGGTTTACATGCCTAAAATAGACCATTGTGCCCTTTGAAAAAAACAAGTACTTACCTCGTCATCATGGAACAATGCCTCATAAAAGATCTTAAAGATAATCGGCAGCGACAGCTGGTTTTGTGTCACTGCTTATTGAACAAAGATAATGTAAATAGTTTATTTTAGTCTCACATCTTCCCTTTTATTGTGTATGAAATGTATGAAAATATGTGAAACTGCATGAACATTATACATGTTCAAACATTACTTTGTGATTGGTATATTTTAACCACTTAAACCGTGTACTTATTTGACCGGAGTCACCCACGGCTCTATACAAGGCCCCCTCCTGTTTTCGCTCCACAGTAAATAAAAAAAATAGCTTGTAGATCTGATAGATAGATTTGAAAACTTTAGTTACTAGTTACTTTTCAGATATAAATTATGATATAATGAAACATACATTAACCACTTTAGACCTATTTTATACCCTAGGCTATTTGAAAATAGCCGATCTACAAGCTCACAACACGTCGCATCGCGACGCGTTGTGAGCTTGTAGATCTGCTATTTTCAAATATTTAGTACTTTTACTTTTGGTACTTTAAGTACATTTTGATGCCAATACTTTTGTACTTCTACTCAAGTACATTTTTTATTCTGGACTTTTACTTGTAACAGAGTATTTTTATTTTGCAGTATTGGTACTTTTACTTAAGTAAAGAATTTGAGTACTTTTTCCACCACTGTTCATTTGTTTAAAAGTAATTTGCTTAAAGATAACAAATGTATTTTCGGTCTTCAAATGGTATGCCATGTTCACATAGGGTTCATAGGTACAAGAACTAGATGTTGTAACCCTCCCTGCTCTATAATGAACTATAATGAAACCACACTGTGCTTGCTCTTTGACTGCATACCTTGTTGCCGTCTCCACATTCTTAGCTTATACTGGTGGAAAATGTTCTGCTGATGGTGTTGCAGTGAGCTGCTAATTCCTCCGGAGCCATGGGGCCATGGCACTGCGAGCCATAGTTCCATATGGTGCAGTGAGCCATGGTGCCTCTGTGGGCCTCACTCCACAGGACTGGGAGTGCTCTGGGGAAGTCCTCTGTTGGAGCCACGACGTCACTGTGAGGTGGGATGACGCACATAATGGCTTGTTTTAGATTTGCTGGTGCTCAACTTGCAAATCCCCTGATCCTAGGCATCCATATTTTAGGCATGTCATTTTAGGTGAACATTTTCAAAGCTGTACAAAACGTTTCAAAATTATTTGAAAATAGCCAAACATCGCACTCCCAACGTATCACAAAGTGCTGCTTATTAGGACAACGCACTGGGTAGTGGGTTCCACTTTAGCAAACATTCAGGATAGTCCGAGGCAGTGTTGATTTTGACCGATTTTTGATTTAGTTTTAGTCTTTGAATAAAATTCCATTTAGTTTTAGTCATATTTTAGTCAATCTAAAATGTTTTACTGTTAGTCTAGTTTTAGTCGACTAAATATCCTAATATTATAGTCGACTAAATCTACAGTTGATTTAGTCGTCTAAAATGTATTTTGGTGGGCCTTGATGGAGTCGTAATGGCTGATTTTACACTTGGTTGCATGTCGAAAACAGCAGATCTACAAGCTCACAACGCGTCGCGCTGTGACGCGTTGTGAGCTTGTAGATCTGCTACTTTCAGAGTGCAACAACCGAGCTTAACCAAGCATAAAATGACTTGTCTTTTAGTTCTACTGGATCTCTTCTCCACTAGTCCCTCCCTATTTTATTTATTTAGCTTTTCATTTAGTTTTTATTTCGTTTTCGTCAGTCGACAAAAACATTTCGTCTTAGTTTTAGCCGACAAAATCAACACTGGTCCGAGGCATGTGACGCATAACGCGGATGATGTAGACTCAACATTGAAAACCTCATTAAAACATTGAGGACGTCGTGTTCAAAACAGGTTACAACAAGGCAGGCACCCCTTATACCAGAAGCGGACTTGAGCCCCATGAGGCGTGCTCAAGCAAGGTACCGTGCGAAGTCCACCAACTGCTGACTCAGCACCGTTCTATTTGCATTCACGTCCTTGAGCAGGCATTAACATATGACGAGTTGGGAGCGAGAGTGTGTTTAAATAGCAGATCTGCAAGCTCACAGCACTGTGACCTTGCACATCTATGCAATTTTCACCTTTACGAGAGAGAGACTGTTTTATCAACGCAATAACCTGGCCTGCGTGCGTGCGTGCGTGTGTGTGGCTGTTGTGCATTGTCTAAATTCCTGCAGTCTGGCGCACTCGGGTGGCTGCTTACAGGCAGTGCACGCATGTGAGTCACATGGGGGCACGAGCCAATGAGAGCATGAACACAGACACACAGACAGAGACACAACCCGAGCAGGGTTACATAGTAAGCTCCACTTGGTCGGAGGCGCGGCGAAGCCGCGCCTCCTTCCGCGTTCGCAAGAAGCGGACTTGAGCCCCATGAGGCGTGCTCACCGGTGCGAAGTCCACCAACTGCTGACGCATAACGCGGATGATGTATACTCAACATCGAAAGCATCATTAAAACATTGAGGACGTCGTGTTCAAAACAGGTTACAACAAGGCAGGCACCCCTTATACCAGAAGCGGACTTGAGCCCCATGAGGCGTGCTCAAGCAAGGTACCGTTGCGAAGTCCACCAACTGCTGACTCAGCACCGTTCTATTTGCATTCACGTCCTAGAGCAGGCATTAACATATGACGAGTTGGGAGTGAGAGTGTGTTTAAATAGCAGATCTGCAAGCTCACGGCACCGTGACCTTGCACCATCTATGCAATTTTCACCTTTACGAGAGAGAGACTGTTTTATCAACGCAATAACCTGGCCAATGCTGTGTACATAAACCTGAATGCACTGATTGTCTGAGCAATAACCCCGGCAAGCTGATATGCTTGCTATAAATATTTTTACAAGTCAAAAATAAAATACAAGCAACACCAAACTACTGTAGTTGCCAGAACACTTTATGTAACTCCTTTCCACTTCCGATTAACATTTGGAACGCAGGTGCTACCAACCAGCGATGCTCTGGTGGCATATTTTCTTTATGAGAACGTTTTCTCAATGATTGTTTTACGAGAGAAAAGAGGTTCAAACTAACGGAATCTCCTCCTGATTGTGACATGGCAGCATAACTGTAACTGTAGGCTACTCAGTAATTTTTTACATTTCAAACAGTAACTGAGTACAGTACTTCAACAACATGTCAATAAAGTGAAAGTGGATTAGTGATTTTAGAATGTACCCAAAGTATATAAGTACATAGAAGAGCTACTCGATTACAGTAACGAGAGTATACTCAGTTACTTTACACCCTTGATGACAAGGGACGTTGTTAAAGATAGGGTAAGTGATATTTCTTCTGTTAAAATAAGTGTTATATAGCTCTATATTCTGATAGTAATCATTGCTGTAGGGTGTTTGTTTAGTAACAGGAGTCTCCCTGTCTCTCCAGCTCTTTAGTAACCAGAAATAGCATTGTCAGGCTGGGGTACCAATGTTATCCAATCAGAATACAGGATACAGGATACAGGATACAGGATACAGGATACAGGATACAGGATACATGATACAGGATACAGGATAAACACGTGAAATGGGAAGTGATGATACAAAGAAATGAGCAGACAACATTGGGACTGGAATGGAAAAGGATACTCTGTCCTGATTGGATGAAATTGACAACCCACCTGAAAATGTATGTTTCTGTTTATTACGTAAGAGCTGGAGAAACGACCCCTGTTAGTGAGCAAACACTCTATAGCATACATGGGCCACATGCGGTCCTCACCTTCACTTAATGCGGCCCACAGGTTAATATCGGAATACTGATATAGTATTGATTTCAGCAGTTAAAATTCCAAACATGCAAAGATGACCCACTTTAATTATCTATATTAGTAGCTTAATGACTAGTATTACAATTCTGTTGCCTTTTTTTTATGTCCAATGTATTTGTATTTAAGTCCATTATAAATGCATAAAATGTTACTTTTCAGGATTCCAATTAAAAAATAGCAACAAAACAAAACAGGATTCCAATTCAAAAATGGCAAAAATAGCAGATCTACAAGCTCAAAACTTGTCGCAGTTTTTTGTGTGTGACAGAATGGCCAAGTATTTACGAAAACAGTTAAAATACGGAGAGAGGTTTCTGCCCGACAGTATATGCAATGTGGCCCTCTGGAGTGAGTGTGGAAATATAGTGGCCCTCACCATCGTCAAAGTTGCCCACCCCTGCTCTATGGCATGGGTCTTCATTATTTTTCAGGCCAAGGACACTTTAGCTGAGAGTGTGATGAAGCAGGGACCCCCACTATTTGTCATATATGCCATAGATAGCTTCATAGACCCGTTTGACAGCACTATCATCAGCGTAAGTTAATAGGTTTGTTAACATGTTATCTTTTCAATGAATATGTTGGATTCATCTTAATGTATATTTCCAGATATTTAACCACTTAAACCCTTTGTTCTTGGTCTGTTATTTTTTTCCCCTCTAAACCAAACCTCTTTCCGAAAATAGCATAATTGTACTGTAGATCTGCTATTTTTGGGGAAACCCCTATCACACAAAGATTTGGTGGCCCCCCCTGTAGTAACTCTGAGGACCCCCTAACGATCCTGGACCCCCTGCGAGCTTGTACATTTGCTGTTTTTGAATTTGTTTTGAAAAATCGGGAAAGTGTGAGAACCACTGATTTAGACGGCATTTGTAGAATCGGCCTCAGGTCTTCAATGGTTAACTTTAAAGGTAAGGTAAGTGGTTAAAATAAGTGTTAAATAGCTCTATATTCTGATAGTACTCGTTGCTATAGAGTGTTTGTTCAGTAAAAGGAGTCTCCCATGTCTCTCCAGCTCTTTTATTTAACAGAAAATGCATTTTCAATGCTCTCTCCTGATTGGCTTAGATTTTGTGACCTACCTGAAAATGTACTATATTCTGTTTAGTAAAGAGCTGGACAGACCCCTTTGACCAAACAAACGCTCTGTAGCAATGATTACTATCAGAATATAGTAATTTTTAACAAAAAGAAACAAAAAGAAACCAAAAAATATCACTTACCCTACCTTTAATGAAAATATATAACTTACCCTATAGCTTTAACTGTACACTCAGTGTGGGAGTAAAGTGAACATGAAGTATAGGAAGTGAGGGGTTTGGGGCTGCTCTGCCAGTAAAGCGTTCAGTGAGCCTGTAAACAGGGGTTTTGTGGCAGAGCAGGGGAGTGATTTCTCCATGAAACCTCTCTCCAAAAAGTTGTGTGGAGGGATTGGCTCATGAATCCACATGACAGGGCCAAGGCACAGCAAGGCCACTGCGCACACATGCATGCCCGCAAACACACACGCACGTGTGCATGTGCACGAACACACACACACACACACACACACACACACACACACACACACACACACACACACACACACACACACACACACACACACACACACACACACACACACACACACACACACACATACACACACACACACACACACACACACACACACAGGTGTACACTATATAAGACACACCTGCACACAGACTGACACACTAAAGCAGAAACACAAACACGCACAGCACACTCACAAACACACACACACACACACACACACACACACACACACACACACACACACGCACTCACACATGCGCACATGAACGCATGCACGCACGCACACACGCACAGACACACACACACACACACCCACACACAAACAGAGCGTCTAGGAAGCTGCTTTTTCTGCTGACAGTGCATTTAAAGCCGCCATCAAGAACAACAATAACAATAGCTCCTACCTTACCGCTGCAGTAGTACATTCAGCCCAGTGCACATCTCTCTCTCTCTCTGTGTGTGTGTGTGTGTGTGTGTGTGTGTGTGTGTGTGTGTGTGTGTGTGTGTGTGTGTGTGTGTGTGTGTGTGTGTGTGTGTGTGTGTGTGTGTGTGTGTGTGTGTGTGTGTGTGTGTGTGTGTCCCCTATAGGGGTCAGGAGAAAAAACGGTGAGAGGAGAGGAGACAATGGAATAGAATTTACACACTCAAACAGGATCTTTGCCTTGTGTGTGTGTGCGCGCGCGTGTGTGTGTGTGTGTGTGTGTGTGTGTGTGCGTGCGCTGTGAGGATGTTTTCCAGAGACACCTGTATTAAAGATAACTTATGCCTAATGACTTTCCGGGTCACATTGTTTTTCTCCGGTCATTTTCGGCCAGAATAGGGAAAAACACGGTTTTTCACACGGTATAAAAAACGAACGGACCGCTCAACTTCTATTTTCTTTGGTCCGGGTGACTAACAGTCATCGTCGTAGTGTATCACATCGTTTTCAGGCCGATCAGCGGATCAGGGATTGTCGAAAACATAACATCCGGTGAATGACTGGATATGACGTGGGCCTGTTTGGGAGGGGGCGAGCGAGGTGATCAATGTGTGGATTTGCTGCTCTCTACTGGTGGAACTGTCGTATGTGCTTAACACCACAATCAGAGAATTTATTTGAATAAAAAATTAAAAAACACGCAAATTGCTGGTACAGGGGTGAGTACATTATGAATAAACTCTGGCAGTCAATGTGTTAACATATAAGCACAACAAGTCAATGTATTTGTAATAACCTTTGCACACGTATCTTCAGTATAATACAGTATAATTGCAGTGTTTTTGGACTTGGGTATCTAGCTGTGTACTTGATGAACTGTTGCGTTTCAGACAAAGCGCTTTGAATACATCCACACGGCATAGTGTCATCAGTGGGTTGTACCTAGGGGGGCGGAGTTGCACTCGGGGGAAAACACAGATTTCCCCCAGCTGGTATAGACGGAGGGATGTGGGGTTTTCAAACTCATATGCTGTAAAAGTGTACTGATCTAAAAGCAGGCGTTATGGCTTGCCAGATCACAGGCACAGAACGTTGTTGCCACTCGACAAGGAATGCTACATTAGCAAATTAAACAAGAGTCCGATTGGAATGTTGTCCTGACTGAACAGAGGATCCAACACAACACAATGGCCCGAGGTTATCGGATTTAATCACCTGGTAAGAGACACTATTACATTTTCTATAGATATGATCAATTAAACTTATCATAATATCAAAAAGCAAAAGCCATTCATTCATCAATGATGTTTACGGAACACGTTTTAGTGAATTCCAAGTACAGGAGACATCGACTCCATTGCAGTTTGGAAACGCAACATGCAGCGATTTACACACAAAACAAGCCAAACCCTAGACTATCCTCGTTTAAAAACCTACAGAAAACACAATTGTTAATCTGGCAATGAACACGGAGCTAAAGCAGTGTGTAAATCCTGCATGATATTAAATGACGCACTTCGCCAAATGGTAATGGCGACGGTACGTGCCGTTCACAAAACAGTCTCTAAACTCTACTTCAAATTCACTATAAACATTATTGATGACTTAATGGCTGTTGGGTTTTGATATTATGGTAAGTTTAATTGATCATATCTTGTAATAGTGTCTCTACCAGGCGATTA
Organism: Gymnoscopelus braueri; assembly: GCF_963280865.1. Lineage (NCBI taxonomy): Eukaryota > Metazoa > Chordata > Actinopteri > Myctophiformes > Myctophidae > Gymnoscopelus > Gymnoscopelus braueri. The sequence continues at coordinate 46,579,520 of NC_137608.1, read as the reverse complement.
AACACGGTGCATATGTAAACATGTTTTGTAACAAGGAGCGAGACAAGAGGTAACCAGAAGACTCGCACCAAAACACGCTCGCCCCCATTTTTCTCAACGACCAGCGGTTCTTGTATTCTTGTATTTGTTTTACGGTTTGAAATAAGTTCAGGGTTAGGCATAGTTTTACTGAGGTTCAGTTTAGGAATAAGGTTATGTTTAGCAGTTTAGGCATAGTTTTACTGAGTTTAGGAATACCAGGTGAATACCGGCGGGTTTGCCCCGGGGCGACTGTGTTTTGGGGCGAGTGTTTTGATACTCAGACGGAGATGGAAAGAGGGAAACAGATCTCCGGTCTCAGTGGTGCTTGTGCTGAAACTTGACTAATGCAATAAGATATAAGGATAATCTCATAAACCACATGAACCCCAGTTTACGTATTCTGGGGGGAACATAAACCAAACATTGCCAATCTAGCTCACAGTTACAACGCGTCGCGTTCCGACGCGCTGTGAGCTCATAGATTGTCAATGTTTGGTCTTTTTAGTCACATATATCTTAATAATAAGTCAACTTTTCCGAGGGCGAGTGGACGATTGTGTTCCAGCTGTCCTTCTGATGGATTTTTCTTGGCTGACAATGTCTCCATCGTCCATAAAATAGCTCTGAAAGTGATCAAACGATCGTGTATGATGTAACTCTATGAGGCAGATCGTTCTGTTTTCCCCTGGGACAAAATCGAATGGGCGTTCCTGGGCGTTCCCGTCTATCTCCGAGTGTGTCTATAGCATGCAAAAAAATCAAGGCAAAATGTAAGGCACATCACATCCTTCAGGCACATCCACACACAGGCGGAATCAACTTCTCCATCTTTCTGCATTCTTGTACTAAGCCTGTATATTCCCCTTTTCTTTTCTTTTTTCTCTCTTTCACTCATTTTATCTCAAATTATTTGTTTATTTATTTTACTGCTTCTTACTCTCCTTTTATTGTTGCTGTCTCACTAGAGAGGCAATGTGAAATATTCTATTATATATTGTATTGTGAGGTATGATGCACTGGTATGCTTGAATGTATTGTCTCTCCTGATAATAATAATGATAAAAACGATTAGTAAAAAGTTGTAGGCTCATCTTTTTATGAATTTGCAATAAGAAATGAGGCACAATGAATGCACGACAGAACAGAAAAAGTTCTTCAACAAAAGTCTGGATGTGTTCTTATACTCTTATACTGGAATGTGTGGTGAGGAGCCAATACCAGAGTGCTGGGTTCCAAAGTGCCGTCAGAAACTAGTATTGTATTACAACTATTGTATTACAAATATTACCAGAATATTATAATAATACTAAAAACATTTTAAACTGGCACCATTATGTGCAACCAAGGATAGACTTGTGCATATGTTCCATGTGTGTGTGTGTGTGTGTGTGTGTGTGTGTGTGTGTGTGTGTGTGTGTGTGTGTGTGTGTGTGTGTGTGTGTGTGCGTGCGTGCGTGCGTGCGTGCGTGCGTGCGTGCGTGCGTGCGTGCGTGCGTGCGTGCGTGCGTGCGTGCGTGCGTGCGTGCGTGCGTGCGTGCGTGCGTGTGGAGCCTAATGAAGAGGAAATATTGTCTCAAAAGGATTTAGAAATCCACTGGGGAGCCTTGAAGATGGCTTGTTAGCCAGCTAACAATGCTTGAACACACACACACACATGTACACACACACACACACACACATTCTTTGTGGGCACACACAAACAGTTGGTCGATGTGGAGCGCACGCACACACACACACTCACAGAGACTCGCACACAAATAGACGTGCAATCTGGCACAACTTTCTGTAGACACACTCACACAAACATAATGGGTGAGCTTCTTTTTTTTATAAAGGTGCTTTATCAGGGCTCTCTCAGGGGAGGGAAGACGGGCGGGGAGGAGGGTGGTCTTCGCTACTGACGGGGGTTGTTGAAAGGAAGGAGTAGAAAGATGCCGCTATGTCCTCCCGGTGGGTACTCCTTCACTGCCATATGTGAGCCAATAGGGTACAACAGCAGTGGCAACACAGAAATGTGTGGGGAGGGTTCATTGGCATGACAAAATTGGGTAATATTTGACCCTGAGGGCCCTATTAAGTACCTGGTCTTATGTCTTAACTTAAAGGTTCTATGACATTCATTTTCACTTTTTTTATTTTTAATGTTTTTTGGGGGGTTTTATGACCTCAATTACACCCAAAAAATCTGAACTTTGAACATTCAGTGGATTTTCTGTGGTCTGGGGTTTTCTGAATAATTAGGCTGAAAAGTAATCTGAGCTTGGCCCTTCGGCAGTGAGGTCACAGCCGATTAATCCCGCCCACTCTCCTCCTCGCCCCTCCCCTCCCCTATCCTTTCCTTGGGGGGGGGGGGGGGGGGGCGGAGCAGAGGTGATGATTGACAGGCAAAATCCCTCAACAGCGACACCCGCAGGCAAAGATTTCTTTTTTCATTGCAGTTGATAAGGCTTTAGAAATGTGAGAGGAAAAACACCTGCCATGGATCAATGGAGTGGACTTTTTAGTTAAAACTTTTTATACACGTTTGAAGGACCATGACAAAATCTTTTAATGTGTGGTAAAACTGAATGTCATGAAACCTTTAAGACCTGGAGGTGTGGCCAATGCTGTTCGGCCACTCAAAATAGCGAAACAGCCTTGGCCACACCTCCAGGTCTTCAGTTAAGTCATAAGACCTGGTACTTAAGACACGCAAAATATGGCCCTAAGTATCTATACTTTCACCATTGCTTTTTGGCAATGCACATCCATACACATTCAAATTCCATACATACTGTAGTCATACAGCCATACTAGTTATAGCGAAATAGTGAAAATAGTGAATCCACAAGCTTGGCAACGTGCACGCACAGATCGTCTATTCTAGAGGTTTTTTATGCCTATAATGACATGCCAAATATGTGCACGCCAGGGCTAAAGTGCTGAAACCAAGCCCCCACACACACGCATACACACACAGATATGGCTTCATTAAAACAAGAGGGGCCGTGGCAGCAGGGAACAGGGAGACAGAAAACGAGGGGAAATGTTGTAAAGATTGACCTAATTCTTTCAAAAGGATCGGGCGGAAATTTCAATGGCTCGACTTAATCACTGGGCCAAAGCTATTAATTTAGCTTGGAGACCCAGAGAGAGAGAGAGAGAGAGAGATGAGGGGGTATAGGTGACAACAAACAGAGAAAGTTGAAAATGTGTATGAAATTGGGGGGGAAAACAGGGGGAGAGGGATGAGAGATAAGAAGAGGAGAGGAGAGGAAATATAAGGTAGTGTTAACAGGTACAGCATTAAGATAGCCAGAGAGTAGTGTGCGTGTGCATGTGCGTGTGCGTGTGCGTGTGCATGTGCATGTGCATGTGCATGTGCATGTGCGTGTGTGTGTGCGTATGCGTGTGTGCGTGATCAACATTACCTCAATTACATGAGGATGGGAGAGAAGAAAAGGATATATATTTAAAAAATCACACCCAGTGTGAAGTGGGCGGTGTGGTCATCACAGTGGTCATCACAGTGATGGAAGCTCACTTAAAAAAAATACGTACATTTCACTTGTATATATTTCTTCAAAAAAGAAATACAATTGAGTTCCTTCAATCTCATGATTCTCATTTGCTCTGACAGACACTATGAGATATACTGTCCTATATAGACAGGTGTGTGCCTTTCCCAATCAAGTCCAATCAATATAATTAAACACAGCTGGATTCCAATGAAGGTGTAGAACCATCTCAAGGATGATCAGACGAAATGGACAGCATCTAAGTTATATACGAGTGTTACATCAAAGTGGTTTTATATTAATTTCATCATGTGTCTCACTAGCCAATCACAGCACGTGACACCCCTAGTATAACATGATGAAACCCAGTGTGAAGTGGGTGGTGTGGTCATCACAGTGGTCATCATAGTGATGGAAGCTCACTTCCAAAAAAGATTGATTTTTGGAAGTCCATAATCTTATTTATAGGTTATTAATGTAGCAACCATAGCATCATGTGTCTCGCTAGCCAATCACAGTGCTGAATAGAGTCAGCCAATAGAGTCGGCCAATCACAGTACAGGAAAGTGGGCCAAGTGGGCCAATCACAGTGCAGGAAACTAATACTAATGAGGTGTCCCAACCCCACTTATAGGGGCGGTTACACCGCCCAAAAAAAGGTCTTCAAAACATGTTGGTTATACGACCGTTTCCCAGAGTCCCTTGCAGTATTACTGAACTCTGTGAGATATTCTAAGCAGCACGGGTTGGGTGTAGAGGCCAGACAAGGCAGTGCTGTGTGGTGTGATCCTCTTCTCCACATTCACAGGTGGTTGGGCCAATGTTGTATCCCCATCTCACCATAGCAGCTTTTGATGATCGCCCCATTCCTGTTCTCAGGCATGTCTTCCACTGTACCCATGGTGCTTTGGATCCAGGAGGGAGGTCTTCAGAATTCCCATGTCAATAGGAGGGGGGTCACTCTCATGCTTCTTCGTTCATGGCTGGAGTCTGGTTTCTTCCCGAGATGTTGTCAGGGGCTGGACATGGCTAAGGAAGCTTCTCCTTGACGTCCCTGAAGGAGGTGGCGTTCAACATTGATAGCCATTGTCATCTCGACTCGGCTGGTGACTTCCTGTCTGATATCAGCAGGCGCAATGCCAGTGAGGAGGAGGCGGTGGTTCACGGTGTTGTACACCGCAGTCAAATCAACAAAGACGGCTCCTGTTACCATTCCTTTCTGAGAGATTCAGAAGTTTGGCATGTTGAGGATTTACATGGTCGGGATCCGGCTTGTTGTGGCTTGGATGATGGCTGCCATTGGCTGGTTAAAGGAGAGTTACGGTCATTTTAGGTTGTATGTTTGATGTGTCGCTAATCACTCACCAACATACAAAGGAACGTTGAATATTTCCAGATCTGCCCCTGTTGTCCATTCTGCAGACCCCTTGCAGCGGCATAATGGGAGAGTGTGTAAGAGTGAAAATCGTCGATTTTAACAGATGCAAAGTCTGTTTTTTTTCTCCTACTACTCATCGTGGAGTCTCATGATACTCAAACATGCGCTGAATGTCCCGCATCAGCTACCGCTCATGCAAATATTCAACGTTCCTTTGTATGTTGGTGAGTGATTAGCGACACATCAAACAACCTAAAATGACCGGAACTCTCCTTTAAGCAACAGGAGTAAGCCTGTTGAGCATCAAACAGCTTATATCAGTGGCATAGCAGGGAGATCGGCCAGAAGGATCTTTTCCCGCTTTGAGAAGAGCAATATTTCTGGTTTTCCTCCAGATCTTTGGACTGTGGAAAGTAAATGAAACACATAAAGGTTGATAATCACTGAAATTAACTATACTGGAACCCCAATCCACACTCTAAAAGTGATGATCTAACTCTGAGTCACAGACCTGTAAAAGTCCATTTGTACAGCAGGCGGTCCCAGACCCGACATTGAGAATCAGTGTTTTATTGCATCACAGGAAGGTTTCTCTCCAGTGTGGACACGCTGGTGCTTCTTCAGGCCACCTAACTGATTGAAACCCTTGCCATGCTATTAACAGTGGAAAGGTGTTTCTCCGGTGTGTGTATACGCTGGTGTGCCTTCAGAGTATCCAACCGACTGAAACTCTTGTCACACTGTTTACAGCAGAAAGGTTTCTCTCCAGTATGGACACGATGGTGATTCTTCAGGCCACCTAACTTATTGAAACTCTTGTCACACTGTTTGCAGAGCAAAGGTTTCTCTCCAGTGTGGATAAGCTGGTGCGTCTTCAGGCCACCTAACTGATTGAAACTCTTGTCACACTGTTTACAGTGGAAAGGTTTTTCTCCAGTATGGACACGATGGTGATTCTTCAGGTCACCTAACTGACTGAAACTCTTGTCACACTGTTTACAGCAGAAAGGTTTCTCTCCAGTATGGACACGCTGGTGCGTCTTCAGGTTACCTGAATGACCGAAACTCTTGTCACACTGTTTACAGTGGAAAGGTTGTTCTCCAGTGTGGATAAGCTGGTGCGTCTTCAGGCCACCTAACTGATTGAAACTCTTGTTACACTGTTTACAGTGGAAAGGTTTTTCTCCAGTATGGACACGATGGTGATTCTTCAGGCCACCTAACGTATTGAAACTCTTGTCACACTGTTTGCAGAGGAAAGGTTTCTCTCCAGTGTGGATAAGCTGGTGCGTCTTCAGGCCACCTAACTGATTGAAACTCTTGTCACACTGTTTACAGTGGAAAGGTTTTTCTCCAGTATGGACACGATGGTGATTCTTCAGGTCACCTAACTGACTGAAACTCTTGTCACACTGTTTACAGCAGAAAGGTTTCTCTCCAGTATGGACACGCTGGTGCGTCTTCAGGTTACCCGAATGACCGAAACTCTTGTCACACTGTTTACAGTGGAAAGGTTGTTCTCCTGTGTGGATACGATGGTGTGTCTTCAGGTTAGCTAACTGACTGAAACTCCTGTCACACTGTTTACAAAGGAAAGGTTTCTCTCCAGTATGGACACGATGGTGCTTCTTCAGGTGATCTAACAGACTGAAACTCTTGTCACACTGTTTACAGCAGAAAGGTTTCTCTCCAGTGTGGTGACGTTGGTGCTTCTTCAGGTCACCTAACTGACTGAAACTCTTGTCACACTGTTTACAGCAGAAAGGTTTCTCTCCAGTATGGACACGAAGGTGTATCTTCAGGTGACATAACTGACTGAAACTCTTGTTACAGTGTTTACAGTGGAAAGGCTTTTCTCCATTGTGGATACTCTGGTGACTTTTCATATGGCCTAACTCACTGAAACTCTTACCACACTGTTTACATATGTGGATTTCTTTCCTGTATGAGTCATCAGATCTATCTTTGCTTCTCCTAGCTGAGTCAAAGTCTTGGTAAGATCTTGATTCATCAGTTCCATCTCCTTTTCTCTGGCTGGTTATAGAGCTGGCAATTTGAACGTTAGCTGGTTCCTCATCAAAGCTGGTATCCTTGGACTCTCTTTCGGCTTGGAGATTTGTCCTCATCTTCTCTTCGCTCACTTGTCTCTATCTCTCTCTCTCTCTCCTCGATATACCTGTCTCTCTCACTCGGGCTGTCTCAGTATATTGTTCCTGATGACACTTTTTGTCTTGGATTCAGACAAATTTGAAGTCTATTGGCTTTTATGGAGCAGGAAGATATACCCTCATACAGTCTCTCTCAATCTCCTCAGTCTTTAACTTAGTTGTCCATCCCTTTTATCCGATCTTTTTCTACTCAAACCGCCTCAATAGATTTTGCTTGAAGTCACATTGTCTCTTGGATGTACTGTTCTTATATAGAATATTGACAGGATTGCTGGTCTGATGTCACAAACAACACAAACTGTTGCCAAGCATTCCAAACCACTGATTTGTGCAGGCGTCATTGATATTAATTAATTAGTCATTGTACGCTTGGAGGTTGGACATTATTATAGACACAAATTTCTCTCTGAAATTGAACATGTTATGCTGTCTTTTGAGAGTTGGTCGGAGTGGCTTATTCTAAGTATCGGCCAAGAGCCATTGTTAAATGAACCTATTTGTATATTTGGCACTCACTAATGCTCATTATAAGATTAAATTTCTGTCTACTCACTGTCTCACATTGGTGAGCTATAGTGGTGTTCTGTGTCAATGTAATTTCTGGTTTTCATTTACGATTCATGTGAAAGTTTTGTTTTCACTACTGATTTGAAGGTAAGGGTCTACAGAACAATTTTGGTCAAGGATAAAGCACCCAGATAAAAATAAAAAACACACCCAGTGTGAAGTGGGCGGTGTGGTCACAGTGGTCGTCACAGTGATGGAAGTTCACTTAAAGAAAAGTAATATTGTGGACCAACCATTGTTCATGTGTTTCACTAGCCAATCACAGTCCTGAATAGACTGTGATTGGCCAATCACGGTGCAGGGTTAGGGGGGTACAATGGTGGCCAATCACAGCGCAGGGTTGGGGGGGTGCAATGGGTGGGGGGGTACAATGGTGGCCAATCACAGTGCAGCGAATGTCGATGTCCAAACCTCACATATAGGGGCGGTTTCACCACCCAAAAATCACACCCAGTGTGAAGTGGGCGGTGTGGTCACAGTGGTCATCACAGTGATGGAAGTTCACTTAAAGAAAAGTAATATTGTGGACCAACCATTGTACACCCCTAACTTAAAAAAAACCATATATGTGTTTTTTTTAAGTGCATAGTCCTATTTATAGGGCTATGCACATGTGTCATGTGTTTCACTAGCCAATCACAGTCCTGAATAGAGTCAGCGGTGGCCAATCACGGTGCAGGGTTAGGGGGGTACAATGGTGGCTAATCACAGCGCAGGGTTGGGGGGGTACAATGGGTGAGGGGGGTACAATGGTGGCCAATCACAGTGCAGCGAATGTCGATGTCCAAACCTCACATATAGGGGCGGTTTCACTGCCCAAAAATCACACCCAGTGTGAAGTGGGCGGTGTGGTCATCACAGTGGTCATCATAGTGATGGAAGCTCACTTCCAAAAAAAAATATTTTTTGGAAGTGCATAATCCTATTTATAGGTTATTAATGTCATCATGTGTCTCGCTAGCCAATCACAGTGCTGAATAGAGTCAGCCAATAGAGTCAGCCAATCACAGTACAGGAAAGTGGGCCAAGTGGGCCAATCACAGTGCAGGAAACTAATACTAATGAGGTGTCCCAACCCCACTTATAGGGGCGGCTACACCGCCCAAAAATCACACCCAGTGTGAAGTGAGCGGTGTTATTTAGCAACAACAGTGATGGAAGCTCACTTTTAAAAAAAAATATTTTTTTTGAAGTGCGTGGTGCTATTTATAGGTTATTAATTTCATCATGCGTCTCGCTAGCCAATCACAGTACTGAGCAAAGGGTGTGAATAGAGTCAGCCAATCACAGTACAGTGAAAGACAAATCTTCACGACGGTCTTTCCACGACGGTCCCAAACCCACTTATAGGAGCGGCTACACCGCAAAAAAAAAAAAATGTATATATATATATATATATACATATATGTATATATATACATATATACATATATACATATATACATATATATATGTATATATATACATATATACATATATACATATATACATATATATATATATATATATATATATATATATATAATGGATGGATGGACAGACGGATGGATGGACGATAGTGCCAACTATAGAAGGCTTATATTGACATCAAGCCAGCCAGCTCCTGAGAGGCTGAATGTTTAAGCGCAGAGGGCTTTCTTCAGCACGTTGACTGAGGCAGGCTCCCCGTGTCTCCTACAAAGTAATGGAACATTTTTTGTCAGTCTCGTCTCGGCGAGGCTCCATCTGTCACAGCAACAGTCAGCGTCTGAGGTGTATCACACAAAGTGTGGCATTACCATATTTCCTATCTGCCTCTCTGCAGAGCACAATAACTGTAATCACACAACACAGAGTTGAGTTGTGTGTATAAACAGTAGGCTTTGTACTGGGCCTAGCTGTTCTGTGTTCTGCAATCATTGCAAGCGTTGTCATCGCTATGAATACGGCTGATTTATACTCTACATCGCGCACCAGTGCCGCGGGCTGAAAATAGATAGATCTGCAAGCTCACACCGCGTCGCATCACAACGCGTTATGAGCTTATAGATCTGCTATTCTTGGCACGTAACACCATCATCCAGTGCCACATGACTCAGGCTTCATGACAATCAATGTGTCTTTCTCCCTGAATAGCAGTTCAGCATCTTTATCTAGTCTCTCTTTCTCTCTCCCTCGGTCTCTTACTTTGCTTTCTTTCTCTCATCAGTCATTTCCACCTGTCCCCTCCTCGTTTCTAACGCCCTTTCTTGTTCACTTTGACAACCCCCCCCCTCCCCTCTCTCTTTCTCTCTCTTACCGTTTTGTTCAATTGTCACCGCTTCTCAGGCTCTCTCTCTCATTCCGTTAATCCTCTCCCTTCACTTTTTCTCGCTCTCTCTTTCTCCCCCCCCTCCCCTCATCCCTGACAAAACCAACTCTTCCCAAAACCTGAAAAATAAAATAACAAACAAATAAACAAACAAACAAACAAACAAACACAAAAAACTAAAACGGGCCAACCTGATATCTGAGTGGTTAGGGTGTGTACCATATGGTTAGGGTGTGTACCACATGGGCAAATACCTGGTATGATTCCCAGCCAGCCGTACCATTTGCTGCATGTCACTCCCCAACTCTCTCTGGCCCTCATTTATCAAGCTTGTGCAGACCAAAAAAGGGGGCAATTGGCGGCATTTATCATTCTATCGTCACTTTGACGTGAGTGCACCCAACGCTCAAATCCATCAAGTCAGGTCTCCAGGTCGTGTGCACAAATCCTTTTCATCGTAGACATGCAGTGTAGCATGACAATCTGACAGGTATCTAAACATAATTGCAGCAGCCAGTTATTCACTTAAAATGATGTAACCGAATTACCTCACGGAATAGACTACCTGATAATCCCACTCGCAAACCACTGTGCCATAAGCACTGCAGTCAGGGCCACGATGGGACACGTCGGTCAGCTCTGCTGTATTTGCCAAGCCACCCAAGGTTTCGGATATTATTCTGTCCTGTGAGGTTCTGCACAATATCGCGATAATATTATCGACTTAACGGGGTGTCACTGGATATTCAGATGCAGCTCTGTCTGCAAATAGGTGTGTGTGAGGCCACTGATATTGTTCTGGAACCTGGGCACGTGTATGTGTGCACATTCCCAGACAGCACAAACACTCTTCCTCTTAGTTTGAACGTGAAATGTCACGTCCGTTTATTAAAGATTCTGGAGTGTGAAACTGTAAATACAGAAAATGACCACGTCATATTTTAACTGACAAATATTACAATGAATTATGACATCAAATGCAACATACAAGGCCCGAATGAGCTTCTCAGGGACCATTGTAATCATCATGAATTTTCTGCAATGTTTTTAATCTAGCAAACGTACAATGAAATAATATCACATGAAATGTCTCTTTTTTAGAAGAATAACTTTTAACAAACAAAAGAACTAACAATCTAAGGTTACTCACAAACAAAGCTTCCTTGAGGTCTGAATGCAGTTCTCAGTTTGCTAGGTCTAAGGGTGTGGTTAATGTGTGGCTAATCCCCCTTGATTACTACCACAAGGTGTAGCAGATGCACACTTGATTAGAGGACTACTGATCAAAGGACCTGAGGTCATGATGACCTCCAATAATCAGATAAGGTGATATTCCCTTGTCAGCCTGTAGAAGGTGCTAAAACAGGAAAATAAAAGCATGTAACATAACACTCCCTGCCTGGGATTGTATGCAATACCACTATTAAAGACAAAAAATCACATGCATAGTCCATGTAACCTTAAGGGGACATGAGCATCACTATCTCAGTGATGGGCGGAACATGAGCAAGCTGTACTGCGAGACCTTTGACTGCTCACAGTGAGGTTCTCTTTCTCAGTGAGATGGTTTGTGCAGGGCGTGAAGCAAGAGTGGCGCCCGTTCTCAGGAATGTGAGTGCGGAACACACTCGCATCCTTGGGTTTGTGAGCTGCGCCTTGACAGGTTTCACCGACGATGACCCAGCCGAGATCCAAGCGCTGGGCATATGGCGCGTGATTAGGTCCGTTGCGTTGGTCTCTCACCTTGTGGACCTGTAGGACGTCACGCCCAAGCAGGAGTAGGATCTGAGCCTCTGGATCGAGTGGAGGAATGCGCTTCGCAATGGACTGGAGGTGAGTGTGATGCTTCGCTATTTTCGCAGTAGGAATCTCTGTCCTGTCTTCAGGGATGTAGTTGCACTCTATGAGAGTCGGGAGATTGACGCTGAGACTTCCATCTAAGGGTTGCGCGATGAAGCCCGTAGCTCTCCTTCCAGACATCTCAGTGATACCGGCACACGTCCGGAGCGTGTAGAGAGCATCGTTGCCCTTGAGGCCAAAGAGGTCAAAGAACTCCGATCTGGCGAGAGACCGGTTGCTCTGGTCGTCGAGAATAGCATAGAGTCTTACTGACCTTTCTGGTTGTCCATTGGGATGCACTGTAATGAGGCATATTTTAGAGCAGGAGCCTGGGCTGTTGTTCTCTCCACAGACTTCCGTACACTTGGAGTTAACAGTAGGAGATGGCTCACCCTTCTCCTCCCCGCCATCCTCTGACTCAGAGGTTTGGCTATACCATGGAGCTGGTCCAGGGTGGAGAGCTGTTACATGCTTGTCACTGCTGCACTCTTTACATTGAACAGCAATGTTACAATCTTTGGCGACATGCTTGCTTGTAGAGCAACATCTAAAGCATATGCCAGCTTCTTTGAGAAAGGCCTTGCGTTCTTCGATGGCCTTGGATCTGAACCCTCTACAATATTTAAGGGGGTGAGGCTTTTTATGGATCGGACATTGCTTATTGACATCCAATTTAGCCCTGGGAGTCTCTGTAGTGTCGGATTCAGACGAAGAAGAGACCTCTGTCTTGAGTGAGGTGACTACGTTTCTAGAGTTACTCATCTGCCTCACTGCATTGTCTGGCTTCACTGATGTAGCATCTGAAGAGAAGAGAGTGAAACTTGGGTCATTGCGGATGTAGGCCTCTCTAGAAACGAAGTCGGCAAAGTAGGTGAAAGGTGGAAACTGTGCATGGTAGCGTAGCTTGTAATCACTCCCTTTCGAGATCCATTTTTCCTGGAGGTTGAATGGCAACTTCCCCACGATGGGATTCAAGCCTTTAGCGGTGTCCAGGTAAGTCAGCCCTGGTAGATTGCCCTCATGCCCCGCTGATGCGATCTCCTGTAACAGATCACCAAGCTCTCGAAGCTTCTGGGGATCCTTATTAGTGATCCTTGGAAAACTCTCCACTCTGTCTAAGAAAGCCTTCTCGACCATCTCTGGTGACCCGTAACACTCCTGAAGACGAGACCAAGCTTTTCTCAGGCCTAGAGCCGGGTCGTTGACGTGGACAGCTCGAATCCTCTTGACGTGTGCTGATGACTGTGGGCCTAACCACTTAGTTAGCAGATCGAGCTCTTCGCTGCAGGTAAGTCCTGCTCCTTGAATGGAGTTCAGGAAGCTTGACTTCCATAACCCGAAGCCCTCAGGACGGTCGTCAAACTTGGTAAGACTGGAGCTCAGTAATTCTCGTCGAGCGAGGAATTTAGCGATATCACGAAACCCTGTATGGTCGCCAGAGTGAGTATGAGTAGTTTGTTGGTTGTGAGCGGAGTAGAGTGGTTGAGTGCTGTTGAAGCGACTATTGGCAAAGTCTGCAGTGGCACTGTGCAACACAGGATCGCCTTGCTGAGGAGCACTGTTAAACACAACAGGATTGTGCTGCTGAGGGGCACCGTTGAATACAGCAGAGCTGTGTTGCTGCAGGACACTGCTAAACACAGCAGAACCGTGTTGCTGAGGGGCAGTAGAACTGTGTTGCTGAGGCTGAAGACGCACCTCTGAGAATACTTTATGTTCAGTGAGTTCGTTATGCGCACTGGATGCTTTAGAATGACATTCAACGTACTCACTGGTTCTTTCTTGTGCAGATTGGGATGGAAGCGCAGCGATGCCTGGTGCTCTGGAGCCCCTGGAGCCCCTGGAGCATCTCTCCAATTCCTCAAGAGCTTCAGCCTCTGCCTCTGCTGCTGCAATGTTTTCGTTTAGGTTCAGCGTAGCAAGATCAGCATCTATCCGAGCCTTTTCTAATAACAGTTTGTTTGCTTGCTCAACATAAGCTGTGCGGGCACGTGCGGCCAACACTTTAGCCCGTGCTTTAACTGCTGCCACGGTGGCAGAAGATATTTTGCTCGAGCCTGAGCTTGAGATGCTGGCTGCTGACCTTGTAACAAGAGTCTCGTTTGCTCCAGGAGCTGTCTGCTGTTCCTCTGTGTGTGGAGTAGCGTCCATCTTGTAGCTTGGGTTGAGCTGGAAAGGTTATGAAGAGTACTTCTCTTGATCACGAGGATGACTGCTGTAGAGACCTCGCTGAGATGCTGTTTTTTCACTGTTCTGGAACCTGGGCATGTGTATGTGTGCACATTCCCAGACAGCACAAACACTCTTCCTCTTAGTTTGAACGTGAAATGTCACGTCCGTTTATTAAAGATTCTGGAGTGTGAAACTGTAAATACAGAAAATGACCACGTCATATTTTAACTGACAAATATTACAATGAATTATGACATCAAATGCAACATACAAGGCCCGAATGAGCTTCTCAGGGACCATTGTAATCATCATGAATTTTCTGCAATGTTTTTAATCTAGCAAACGTACAATGAAATAATATCACATGAAATGTCTCTTTTTTAGAAGAATAACTTTTAACAAACAAAATAACTAACAATCTAAGGTTACTCACAAACAAAGCTTCCTTGAGGTCTGAATGCAGTTCTCAGTTTGCTAGGTCTAAGGCTGTGGTTAATGTGTGGCTAATCCCCCTTGATTACTACCACAAGGTGTAGCAGATGCACACTTGATTAGAGGACTACTGATCAAAGGACCTGAGGTCATGATGACCTCCAATAATCAGATAAGGTGATATTCCCTTGTCAGCCTGTAGAAGGTGCTAAAACAGGAAAATAAAAGCATGTAACATAACAGATATGATTTGAGGGGTAACTTTCCACAGGAGAGTTTGCTCTTTTTTAGTGGCTTCCCATACTTTTTTGGCCGTGCTGCGCTTCTTCATGTGGAAAAGCTCGAGGGGCGAGACCTCTGAAACAAGGACGTGTTATTTAAATGATGCTCTGTTACAGCCGCCATATTTTTCAACACCCGTCCATTCTTGCTGTGATTGGTAGAATATGATTGACAAATCACACATGAGACCCGCCATGAGATGATCCCTGAGCTTGGAACTGGGTTGGCTGGTTTCTACGTTCAATAGATAAATGAGGGCCTCTGTGTTTCATGTCTCTCTCCACTGTGACTATCAGATAGAGGCTCAAAAAAGCCCCAAAAATAACTAAAAAATAAAACAGAGAAAGCTCAAATCGGGGGGGGGCCTAGGCTACATTTCCCCCCCGCCCGCTCTCCTCTTTCTCCCGCAACTCGTCTGTCTTCCCAAACAATGTTACAAAAGCAATTCCACAGCAGTCAATAGGCACCGGGATTGGAGCCTCATCACGCCATGTCCCAGAGGGGCTGCCATGTCATCAATACAGATTTATACTGTAACCTAGCCAGCTAATATACACAAACGCCAATACTCCCACAGCCTCTGAGCCAGTAGAAATGCATGGAGCAATCTGAGCCAGTTTTATGAACGCTAGTAAAAGATTGGTGGTAGGGCGTGTGTGTGTGTGTGTGTGTGTGTGTGTGTGTGTGTGTGTGTGTGTGTGTGTGTGTGTGTGTGTGTGAAGAGAGAGAGAGAGAGAGAGAGAGAGAGAGAGAGAGAGAGAGAGAGAGAGAGAGAGAGAGAGAGAGAGAGAGAGAGAGAGAGCGAGAGAGCGAGAGAGAGTAGTCTGGTGGGGGCAGAACAAAAAAGCAAAATAGACACGCACACATAATAAGACACACTATACAGCAACTATCTTGTCAGTTTATCGGTCTGGCACTTTATCTGAGTGCCAGAGCCCTAAATCTCCCCTAAATCTCATCTTTCAGAACAGGTCCTCTCCCCTAAAGCCTTTCACACACTTTGACACTTTTTGTCTTACATTTTTGTCTGCACAGCCTGTGCTTTTGCGGGACATTTCGCTGCACGTATCCTGCAAAGTATGTCTTATTGTTATCAGAAGTGTGTGTGTGTGTGTGTGTGTGTGTGTGTGTGTGTGTGTGTGTGTGTGTGTGTGTGTGTGTGTGTACACACACGCTCAGATGGAGTTACTTTTATTAAGTGGCACTTTTTTCCGCTGACTCATCTCCTAAAACCTCGCTCTCCTAAAATGCTCCGGTATGATGTCTGGAAAATGAAAAAGCCCAATTTCCACAGCCTTGTTCGCCATCATCCTCGCTGATAAAAGGCGGAAAAAAATAGACTGCTGAGTGGGCAGCCGAGTCCTTCCTGTGCTCTAGGTACATAAAGATGACAATCTGTGTGTGTGACATCACCTTCCATGCCACATGGCACAGAAAGTACAACAAGACAGGGTCTAATAACGACATGGCTTTATGGGGATCTGGGGCTTCATGTGGCCAGTCTATGACGTCAGTCCTCTACAACATGACAAAGGACTCCAGATTTGGTCCAGGTTTCAGCCCAATGTTGGACTGGGCCATTGACTTCAAATAAAGTTGAAGGTTATATTGATAACATTTTAATGAATGATAATCCATCCACAGAGCTCTTAAGGTGTGGAATAAAAGTAAAGATCCCCCCCAAAAAAAATTATAAATATTTGATTGTGAAATAATCATTTATTTTTTAATAATTGTATGTTTGTGTTTTGCTTACCTATGTAAGTTTAGTTTTGTCTGTTTTGCTGTAATCTATTTACTGCTCAGTGATCCGCCTACTTTATCTGGTAATTTGCACACGCACACACATAGGCACACACAAAGACCATTTCCATGTCCGTTCCGGCTCTGCATCCTGCAAAGTGAACAGAGTCCAGTCTAGTTGCGGACACACATGCGCAGATTGAGAACCAGGCACATTGACGTCGCCGCTCGCGAGTGAACACAAACCCTCCGTGGAGTATATAAACAACACCATAAACGGCATGGATTACGTTAACACAAACACACTTTATAAGAAAACTAACACTTATGTTGACCTAACGTTAGTACTTGTGTTGCCACTGTTTTGTTGTTGGTCATGTGTTTGGTCATGTGTTTGTGGCAGGTTATAATATGGGCTTTTGACAGCAAAACTCCCCACCATTCTTACCAGCATGGTGTTTCGGCACAGAATCTTTTAGCGGAACGCCGTTCCTGCCCACTTTCACCCGTGGTGGTTTGTGAGATTAGCCCCGGGCGCAAACACATAGAAACACTCACACAGACAGTCTCATAGACTCACAGACAGACCCTCTTCAAGACGTCTCTCCCTCCTTCAAATCATTCATGCACTCACACATCTGTGAGTGCAGATACACAGTAAAATTCTCAGTGTCAATTTAAGTCTGAGAGTGTACACGTCTTACTTACCCTTTAGCTCTGTGGGGAGAATAGGTCATGAACTTCCTCCAGCTGGTTCGGTGTTGGGCGATCTTCTCTGCTTCCTCCCAAGATGTTCTACAGATCTTTTCCAGCTGTTTCTAGGTCTTCCTGGCTTCCTGGTGACATTAAAAGAAGTCCAAACGTATGAAAAATAAACAGTCACAGAGTGACACTAGCAGCGATGCAAACACATGGATGTTAAAGCCAGAGTGTGGTCTTGTGTGTGGCTCTGCCTCTGACTCTGGACCCAGCCTCACAGCAACAGAAAGCACACAACATGTTGTTCCTTATCTACAGCACCTGTACTTCCACTTAACTTACACAATGTGCTGCAGGTACGCCTGTTAGTTGGCAGAGCCAGCCCTGTCACCCCACCCACAGACAGCCCCTAGACCAGTGGTTCTCCAGCTTTTCAGGCCGTGACCCCCCAAAATAATCATATTCGAACTGGGGACC
Organism: Gymnoscopelus braueri; assembly: GCF_963280865.1. Classification (NCBI taxonomy): domain Eukaryota; kingdom Metazoa; phylum Chordata; class Actinopteri; order Myctophiformes; family Myctophidae; genus Gymnoscopelus; species Gymnoscopelus braueri. The sequence continues at coordinate 46,561,955 of NC_137608.1, read as the reverse complement.
CCCCATTTTGTTTGACTCCATTTCCACAGATAAATATTGTGAAAATAGCAGATCTACAAGCTCACAACGCCTCGCAACACGAGGCGTTGTGAGCTTGTAGATTGGTTATTTAATTTTGTTTTGCCTCTTTCTTATATTATTGACAATTTGGCCAATGTTTTTATAGTATAGTTTGTTGATTACTTTTGATGCAGTAATGGTCTTTTTCTTCTCTTAGTTATTTTTCTTTTAGGTATTAAAAAGGTCTTAAAAGTCCTTAAATTGTGGGGGTCCCGACCCACAGGTTGAGAACCACTGCCCTAGACTACGCGGCCGTTTTGCTATTAAGTTAATGAAATGCCACCCCGTTGCCACCCTGTTTCTTCAATGAAAAATACCAAAATGGCCGCTGTGTGAATATAGTCAATGTCTCTGCCCGGTACGGTAAGAATGATTTGACATAAGAGTTGAAGATGCAGAGTTTGTTTTTGTGTGGAGATGTGGTTTGAATCCTATACTTCTTAGTATTAAAAATGATGTTCTTGCCTTCCCTAGTCTTGCTTTGTTTGCCTTTGTCACGGCCTCCGTCCTTCCCAACGATGCTTCCCATGTATGTGGAAGTGTCCACCTTTTCCAGGGCCTCTCCGTCCAGTTATATGGCATCGTTTATTTTGTGGTTTATGTTCATCGCCTTGGTTTTTGGTTTATTGATGTGTCCTGTGGTGGCTGCAACTGTGTCAAGTTTTGTGATTGTGCTCTGCATTTTTGTTTGTGTTTGTGACAGGAGGCCAATTCGTCTGCAAAGTCCAGATCTTCTAATTGTAACCACATTGTCCACTGAATGCCCAGGTTTTGTTCAGCTGCGGTTGACTTCATAATCCAGTTGACTGCGAAGAGGAAGAGAAAAGGAGACAGCATTCAGCCCTTTCAGACTCCTGTCTCTACTGTGAAGCTGTAGCTCCCCCTACCAGAGAGGTAGGGGGAGCCAGGTTGTGGGGTGCCTTGTAGGTGGTAAGCAACATTTTGAAATGGATTCTTTGTCTGACAGGCAGCCAGTGGGGGCCGTGGAGGACTGGTGTGATGGTCTCTGGAGTGCAGGGTGCTGGTGAGCAGGCGGGCAGCTGAGTTTTGAACATATTGGGAGTTTATTGAGGGATTTAGAGGTGATGCCATTGAGGATCCTGTTGCAGTAGTCTAGCTGGGATGTAATGAAGGCGTGGATGAGCGTTTCGGTGGCAGAGAATGACAGGGAGGGCCGGTGACGGGCAATGTTCCTAGGGTGGAAGATGGCTGTTTTGGTTCACGTGGGGGAGGAATGAAAGGGTAGGGTCGAAAATGACCCCAGGGTTGTGGACGTGGGTGGAGGTTGTGACAAGGGAGCCGTCGATGTTAAGGCAATGTGATCGGTGCATGATCTGTTCTGTCGGACACCTCTCGGACACATCTGCTATCTGAATTATTTGTCTAAGAGCGGACAAATATGAAACCAAATGGTTCCAATACGGTTCCATAATTGCTTCCATTTGTACACTGGCAGACTTACAAATTTATACATTTACACACAGGACTATATTGTGTTGCATTGTAACACGACACAATCCAGGAGACCTGCATCTCTCTATATAACTGCTCACAGAAACAAGCACCGCCATACATCCTCTTACTTCAATTCCCTGCTGCAGCTCAAACCTCATTTTCACTCGCACCTCTCTGTAATTAATCGTTTCTGTAGACAACAAGGAGAGGAAGCGGCAACCGTGATGTCGTGTGCAGCCTAAAGAGCATAAATCTATATTTAATTTTGTTTGAAATAAATACGAAAACGAGCAATCCATACTGGTTTTTATCTGTCTGTCTAATATATAGATCATAATGAATAATTGATCATATGTACACAAACACACACGCACACGCGCGTACAAACATGAAAACTATCATTATTTTCAGGGGGGAAGCCTGTGTCCTTCCTCTGTAGAATGGTTGTCACCACCATTGCGACCTCATCCGGCATGTGTTGTCAAAGCGTCTCTCATGTAGCAGGTGACTCCCTGAGGATGCTGGCTTGGATGTGAATGACCGTTTGACATCACAACTCATGTCGCCTGGTTTGTTTGGCCGCGTCGCCGGCTCTGAAGAGTGGGTGGACGCGCCATCTGTTGCCTCTGTGTGTGTGTGTGTGTGTGTGTGTGTGTGTGTGTGTGTGTGTGTGTGTGTGTGTGTGTGTGTGTGTGTGTGCGCCTCCTTCTTCAGATGATTTACGTTAACGCTTTGGGGGGAAACACAACACACAAGTGGACTTCCAGTAGATCTAAGTCTCTGCTTCCTAGGACGCTTGCTACAGGTTCAGAAATGACTCCCACCTTTAACTTAACTTTATTTGTCACATTAACAAGTTTGCCAGTGTAAAAGATTGGGTGAAAATGTTCTGCACAGAGGTAGCCACAAATTGCAGTTACATAATTAATAAGAATGGAATATGAATCCATTTCCCAACTTATGGTAGACAGTGTAATTAATGTATTTCTATTGTACAGACACGGCGCGCGCACACACACACACACACACACACACACACACACACACACACACACACACACACACACACACACACACACACACACACACACACACACACACACACACACACACACACAAAGACTGAGGTACCTTTTTTAAGAAAACACCATAATAATAATAATAATACCTAGAAAAAGTGCTCCTCGGAGCACAGGTCTCTGCCAGGTCAGGTAGGTTATTGTGGGCCAGCAATGTTCGAAATTCGCCAATCGGGATGGAATAGCTTTTGTTTAATTAAAAAAAGTTACACAGTATGACTTTAAATATGTTACTGTGTTGAAAATGTAAAGGTCACAGTCAAGGTCACGGCAAAATGACTATCTAGTTCAGCATCTTGGTAGTATCCCAGTGTTGGTGGAGGTATGCACCTTCACTTGACAATTAGGAAGGTTCTGGAACAACGAGGATGTTTACATTTCAGACTGTTGTATTTTAGATTATACTCGTATTCTGAGTTGCTGGTGCTCCACAGTAAAATCCTCAGATGTTAATTCATACATGTGCAACTCTGAGAGGGTACAAATGGAACCAATAATAGGCCTGTATTTTGATCCGTTAGGGGTTTCAAGGGTCCATTTGGTTCCATTTGTACCCTTTCAGAGTTAAATTAACACCTTTACCATGTACAAACTGGTGCTAGAAGAGGAATGCATGATAGGAACAGATGCTGCTACCATGTGGAGTTGTGTGTGTGTGTGTGTGTGTGTGTGTGTGTGTGTGTGTGTGTGTGTGTGTGTGTGTAAGGGCGAGGAATAAAGTGTGAACGCGCACGCGCGTGTGTGTGTGTGTGCGCGCGTGTTGGAGATGGGTGTACTTCAACAACAATATCACTACAATATATGATACGCACGCAACAATGCACACACACATGCACATGCGCACTCTCACAAACTCACACAAACACACACACACAAGCATGCTGTTCGGCTACATGGCAACACAGCAGCAGGATCACAGTGGGAAAACGTAACTGGAGTCTGGAGCAGGAAAAGAGAACAGATGGAGAGAAACATCTCACACACACACACACACACACACGCGCACACACAAGCACCCACTGTGCATATCTGTCCCTTTCTCTAATGTGTGTTCTCACACACACAAACACGTGTGCGCGTGCACATGCACTGACCCCCACGCTGTTCAAACACACACTGCCTTGTCATCAGTTTTAACTGATGCTCTGATGTTGTCCATCTCTGTACTGTATGCTGAGTGTGTGTGTGTGTGTGTGTGTGTGTGTGTGTGTGTGTGTGTGTGTGTGTGTGTGTGTGTGTGTGTGTGTGTGTGTGTGTGTGCGCGCGCGCACGCTATCTTTGTGAGAACCAAATGTCCTCAGAAACATAGCAAGTTGTGGAACATTTCAGAAAGTGTGGACATTTTTCTGGACATTTTAGTTATAACTTTGGGGTTGTTATGGGTTGCTATGGTTAACCTCTTTCAACTTGGCATCCCTACTTTGGAATGTCATTATAGGCAAAAATGTTTCAAAAAAGTAATGATCTGAATGATAAATCAAATGAGAATTGGGGTCAATTTCTCAGAGACTAATAGACACTCTGAATTATTTTTGCAATCACCTGAGTTGCCTCCTGCTGGCCATTTGACAGAATGCAAGTTTAAGTCTCTTCTGCATTGGCTTCATTATTCAGCTCGGGAACTTGTAACAGAAACACTCCCAAAGTCCACTATGTCACTATTTCAAAGTACAGCATGACCAAATGGTACCTCATAAGACCCATATATAATGTGTACTGTACGGTGGAAAAGCCCATATCAAGTTCCAATTCCATTATGGGCGAGTGGCTGGTGATTTACCAGATACTAATTTACACTCTGTTTGAAATTGGTGACATAATTGGTTGTTTATCAGTTGAAAGTGTACAGTAAAATCCTAATTTAACAGCATCAAATGGACCATTGTGGGTCTGTAACTTCAAGAACAAATGGAACCATTGTGGACGGCTCCATCCGAATGGACCCTTACGGTTTCATTTGTCAATCAAGCCAGGATAGTTTTGTATTGCTAAAACGAATACCCAGCAATTTTCTCTCTCTCTCTCTCTCTCTCTCTCTCTCTCTCTCTCTCTCTCTCTCTCTCTCTCTCTCTCTCTCTCTCTCTCTCTCTCTCTCATGACCATCTTCCTCCAGCCTGTGTGTCTGTCTCTGAACTCCTCTTCCTCTGTGCTCCTCCAAGCTATTCAACTTTCATCACCAGTGGGAACAGGCCTCAATGACTAACCAGCCGCTGTGTGCCTGCATATGTACATGCATATATATGTGTGTGTGTGTGTGTGTGTGTGTGTGTGTGTGTGTGTGTGTGTGTGTGTGTGAGAGCAATAGAGATGCCATTAAATAAGCTATGTGTGTGTGTCTGTGTCTGTGTGTGTGTGTGTGTGTCCTGGCCGGCCGGTCCTTGGAGGGAACCAGCGATACCGGTAGCAACCCAGGTTCTCACCTTCCCACAATTCCCTGCTCTCTGTCTCTCCAAATACGCTGTCACCTTTATCATCAGCTAAAACAAATAGCCTCTCACTCCCTGGACACAGACACACACACACACACACACACACACACACACACACACACACACACACACACACACACACACACACACACACACACACACACACACACACACACACACACGTTTTACCATACTCCCGTGGACCTGCATTGAGCTTAACTTTCCTACTCAAATACCCGACATCAACTGTCACCGGAACGTCACTACAGAATCACAGTCTAATTCTCAATGACAACTCTGACACATCCTCCTTCTTCAAAAGACGTGCAACAATAATAAACATCAACACTTTAGCGGACTACTTTTCTAGAATAGCGAGGACTGGCGTCAGACCTCACAAGGATAGAAGTGTGACTACACTCAGTCGCGGTACAAACACACTGGCCCACGCCAGGAGCGTTGGGAATCATTTCTATGTGTAATTTTTCCCTCTTGGCAGTGGCGGACGGGCCTGTTTGATTGGTTGGTGCAGTGATAGATGCCTGGGCAGTTTTCTGATTACTACAATCTTCGATCTCCTGGGCCCAACATAATCAGAATAAATGTCCCCTACTGTAGAGAGAGTGAGTGTGTGTGTGTGTGTGTGTGTGTGTGTGTGTGTGTGTGTGTGTGTGTGTGTGTGTGTGTGTGTGTGTGTGTGTGTGTGTGTGTGTGTGTGTGTGTGTGTGTGTGTGTCTGTGTGTGTGTGTGTGTGTGTGTGTGTGTGTGTGTGTGTTTGCGTGCGCAGAACGAGTGGTGTGTCTCTGTGATTGCAACAGAGAGAAAGAGACTATAGAGAATATAGCGTATATGAACATATGTGTGTGTGCGTATGTGTGTAGTTTTTTCCTCTCTGAGTTTTTGACATGAACACAGGTGCTGGGTGTATAGTCTCTCAAGGGTCCTGCCTTTAATCTTCTTGCCATGTGTGTTAAGTGTCTGCGTTCGTCTCTTAGCATGTGTGCATCACATGCATCCATGAGCGCATGAGTGTTCGCATTGTGGAGTGTTCGATTGTTGGTCGTCAGCTCATTACCTTTGCACACTAATTAATACCATTAAGTTTAGACAGTAGAATAATGAGATCAGGGTCGGGGACACGGGGAGTGGGGGTCAGTTTGTCCTGGCCCCTCGGTCGAGGGAGGGCCCCAAACAGCCAAATAACCTTCAACCACTTAAACCCTATTCGTTGCTGTTCGGGCTGAAACCTAATATCTCCATATTTCAACAGTTTTATTTTTTTTGGTAAATGAATGGTGTGACTATTGTCAAGGCCAACCCCTGAACAGTGTTTGCGGCACGTTTGATGCGGATTGGGGTAACGGGGGCCCCTGACGTAGCCCCTGGGTGCCACTGATATGGCACCTGGGTGCCACTGATGTTACTTAGTCCCCTGGGTGCCACATGTGGCCCCTAGTGTGACTATTGTCATGGCAGACCCCTGAATAGTGTTGGTGCAAAGTTTGGTGCGGATTGGGGCAACGGTTTGCCTGTGGCCCCCGGGGGCTTCTGACGTGGTTGTGCAGGCATGGCCCCTAGTTTGACAATTGTCATGACAGACCCCTGAACAGTGTTCGTGCCAAGTATTTGCCTGGTGTGGCTATTCTCATGGCAGTCTCTTGAACGTTTGTGGCGTCTGCAGTTGACCCACCCTCTAGGCAATTTTAATATAGGATGAGAAAGTATAAATCTCTCTCTGAGAGAGAGAGAAAGAGAGAGAGAGGGTTCTGTCCATGTTTCTCAAGTAAATGTAGCTGCTGTCCATGGTTCTGAAGTAGCTATCGCTGCAGCTGCTGTCCATGGTTCTGAAATAACTGAGCTGCTGTCCATGGTTCTGAAATAACTGAGCTGCTGTCCATGGTTCTGAAGTAACTGAGCTGCTGTCCATGGTTCTGAAGTAACTGAGCTGCTGTCCATGGTTCTGAAATAACTGAGCTGCTGTCCATGGTTCTGAAATAACTGAGCTGCTGTCCATGGTTCTGAAGTAACTGAGCTGCTGTCCATGGTTCTGAAGTAACTGAGCTGCTGTCCATGGTTCTGAAGTAACTGAGCTGCTGTCCATGGTTCTGAAGTAACTGAGCTGCTGTCCATGGTTCTGAAATAGGGCCTGTGGCCTAGTTTGGTGCGGATCGAAGCAACGGTGCGCCTCTAAGTCCGGATGTTAAGTTTGTGACGTCCGCCGTCGACCCACCCTCTATAGCCAATTTGAATTTAGTATAATAAAAAGGAACGGTTTTGGACATGAGATTTTCACCCGACAGCGATGATATACAGTACTTAGTTGAACAGAGTCCCCTAGGACAGTGGTTCTGTGGGTCAGGACCCCATGGGGGGTCCCCACATGATTTTGGGGGCGTCCCGAGATGACAGTGAAGTGACAATTTAAAAACTTTTAAGACCTTTTTAATATAAAAAAAAAAGACTATTACTGCATCAAAAGTAATCGACAAACTATATGAAAACTGGTCAAACATTGGCCAAATTGTCAAATAATATAAGTAAGAGGCAAAGAGCAGATCTACAATCACTGCATATATAGGATGATCTTCTATTTTCACAATATTTATCTATATTGCTATATTGCTATCTTCACAATATTTATCTGTGGAACCGATTCAAACTAAATGTTATGCCTCAACTCCTACAATTCCAAGTGTTTGTCAGGGTGGGGGGTCGCAGCCTGAAAAGGTTTGGAACCACTGCCCTAGGACACTATACTACTAGCATTTCTGTACTCCAAATCTCTTTACTGAAAATCTAAAAGCTCACAACGTATTGCGTTGATTATTTTCTGCAAATGTTTCACCAGAATAGGAATGCAAGGATTCAAAGGGATAACCACACTATAGGTTTGTTTGTTTGTTTTTCATTACAAATATTCAAATTGACTAATGTGAGGGCCGGCGGACCACGCCCATGTCACTCTGACATAAACAAACCACGTCACTATGACAACATAACCATAAACAACCCACGGCCACGTCACTATGACTCATTGTGACATCATCATGATGAAGTCATGGCATCAGGTGCAAACAAATCAGTGAGCTCCTATACTGTATGGGCACAAAAGGGGGCATGCCCATATATGGGCATGTACTGATGACATCAGTGATCTCCATATATGGGCATAAAAGGGACAAGGACCGACAGATACTGATATCTCCATATATGGGCATAAAAGGGACAAGGACCGACAGATACTGATATCTCCATATATGGGCATAAAAGAGACACAGGTAGACAGACAGAAACAGACATCTCCACATATGGGCACAATGGGACACTTTGCACTGACAAAGCTCCCAACACAGGACTCAGACATTTCAGTCGGATCGGTGGTGCAATGTAGGTGTGAGGGCATCGTAGCGTCCCGAACCTCTCTACTTAATAATTCTGCAGAAGGTATTTTGTAAATACAAATGTATGCAACAGGACTGAAAAATGTATCAAGAGTTTCTTATTCAGAATGTCCTACAGTTGGCTTGTACCATTTTATTAATTAGATTATAAACTGTGCATGTGTGTACGTGCATGCGTGTGTGTGTGTGTGTGTGTGTGTGTGTGTGTGTGTGTGTGTGTGTGTGTGTGTGTGTGTGTGTGTGTGTGTGTGTGTGTGTGTGTGTTACTTGTGTGTTTTACCATGTTGTTTGACATTAAGTGGAAATTAATAGAATTCTAAAAGACACACGAGAAAAATCTGACGCTTATCATGGATTTTAACGTTGGTATAAGCTATTCTAAGATGTTCAAATATAGCAACATAACATTACTTGAATATGTAGAAAAAGAAGCAAGTCTCGTTTTGGTTTCAATCGAGCTCTTGACCACAATTCATAGATATAATACACCTCTCGCTTTACAAGCAATTATGCATTCATGCCAACACCACACACAATCACCTCTCCACCCCTTTAAATTTCAATCAGGCAGCTCATAGATCGATATCCATGAAATCAATATTTATTAGTTTTGGATTGACTAGGGTGTCAACTTAAACATATTGGATTGGCCAAGATATTGGAGTGCCAACTTAAACACCTCAGTATTTATGACATATTAAAAATACAAGCCTTTAAAAAGCCATCTATTGTTGCTGCTAGGACCGATGAATGCAGCTAATCCATACTGCTCATAGACAGGAGAGGAAGGAGAGGGAGAGAGAGAGCTTTGTCAGGATGAATGGTTGAAAACAGATGTATTGTATATAGACGCTTGAGTACAATATTCACAATCATTTTCCTTCTTTCACTAACACGCACAGATACGTACTGACTTTGTTTCCTGCCATCATACACAATTGTAACTCTCCCTCAATTGCTTTGACATCGATACTGCTGTCACAGGCACATGGATGTTTTTCACCTGCCTCCCTCTCCCTTACACACACACACACACACACACACACACACACACACACACACACACACACACACACACACACACACACACACACACACACACACACACACACACACACACACACACACACACACACACACACACACACACACACACACACACACTAGCGCACACATGCAAACCAAACATAAAACATCACACAATGAAGTACTTTTACAGAGTAAGACGGGATTCAAGTGTTGCATTGCAACTATTATTTTTGAAGGCCATTCAAGCAAAATAACCGACAACAAGATTGTATGACTCATAACTGCCAACGACAGCAATTGGCTCTTCTGCCATACATGCATTAACCCATTCATTCCGGGAACACATCAGTGTCATTTTAGATTGCTTTGGCTATTCAAAATAGCAGATCTGCTATTTTTTGAAAAATCGTGAAAATGTGTGCAAATCTTGAATATATATATATTTTTCTAAGCGAACATTTTTAACTCAAATTGAACCACTGATATAGAAACTAAAGTTCCCCCCCAAATTTATTTTTTTATAGGATTTAGAAGACATTTGTAGAATCCCCAGAAGCAAAGATTTGAGTTCAAAATGTTCTCTGTAAAAATATATATTTATTGAAAGCTTTGCACAAATCTTCAAAGATTTTTCAAAAATAGTAGATGTACAAGCTCATATGAGCTTGTAGATCTGCTATTTTTGAATAGCCAAAGTATAAAATAATGGTTAAAGTGGGTGAAATCTAAAATGACAGATGCTTTTCCCAGTCTTAATGGGTTAAGACTGTGCTGTGGCATTGTTTGTGATGTTTCTGTACTGTATGTTCAGGAGTGACAGTTTGTACGCTGTGGATGTGGATGTGACTACATGTTTTTACTGAAATACTTTCACCTCAATGACAATAGAGTACCGAAAGTTCTGACGTCACTCCCACTACGTGTGGGTAACGGAAGTATTTCTTCCGATTGAAAATCCCAGAGGAAAATCTTAGATTGCATCATACAAGCACTGTGTTCCAAAAATAAACAAATGAGCCCTGCGATTCTGTCAGGTATATATGACTCTGTGTCGTTTATGATATTGAGCGGCTGTGTTTGGAGAAAAATTGGGATAACTTGGGATAAATTAGTACTTTTCCACCGTCAGTTGATGCTTCATATCCGGGCTCATTTGTTTATTTTTGGAACAGTTACCATATTTTATACTAAAACTCAGGTGATCACAAGTGAGATTTGAGTAGATCGGATCATCACTGCATGTTGAGTGTACCTGAGTGTTGATGTTATGTTTTCTGTGCGCGTAATGATGTGGAAAAGATAGTGAAAAATGTTCCACCAACATTTAATTTGACTTTGAATTTCACACGAGCTGTGATGTGGGGGTCAACTTAAACTTTTTAGATAAACATGTCCCCAACAATTCTATCATTTTTCTTGATCAGTCTGAAACTTTTAAACATGAACAGCTGCTCTCCCTATTTTTTTTCAGAACAAGAATTGCAATTAAATGTAACAAAGGGTCTTTTGTTCTCACTAATCTCTTACCCGACCCCTATCTCAGAATTCATTGCATTTGAATACTTGGAGCACAAGGGGAGAAATAACTCCCCCTTTGTTTGCGCTGAAAGCAGAAAAACAGCAAATCCGTAAATAAAACAGAAGATTGCAGCCCAAAATCAAGAACTACATTGAGAGCAAATCCATTGCGTGAAAAACAAATGGATGAACAAATCAAAATGATAAGAAACAGCACACCACCGTGAAGGTAAAACAGAACAAAGTAAAATGTCACAGTAATCAAGTGAAGCATTTTTCAACAAAGCAATTGATATGGAGCAGTTATGTATTCATATTTTTTTTTATCAAGAACTCTTTCTGGATATATCACACATGCAAGAATGTCATAATATGCAACCTGGTCCCTAAAAGTCTGCAGGAGAATGATGTGAGCATGTCTATATATGTTCCCTCAGCCCTATGTTCCCTCAAGTGCTATAGTCCCTTTAGCCCTTTGTTCCCTTACTCAGCCCTGCCCTATGTTCCCTCACGTTCTACGTTCTCTTATATCCCTATGTTCCTAAACACGTTTGGGGTCGTGTTTTGCCGTTTGGGCCGGAACCTCAGTGCCCTCATGCTGATGCAGATCGTACCCCTTTTACTTACCATGATGACAGCAGTGGAATGCGGAATGTTCATTCCATGTGGAAACTAACAATGTGAAATTCCAGAAATTCCATAATTGATTCCAACCTGACTGTACGTAACTCGGTGAGGCACCATGGCACCGCTCGGTGAGAGCACCAGCTCGGCGTAACACCTCACTCGGGCGCGCCTCACAGGCACAAGGCTGCTTCTGTTGGCGCAATGTCAAGTCACTTTTCATCGAATCGAATCTGCAGCTCCGCACTCCTTTGGCGTCAACCACAGTGTGGAGGTCAAGCTTATTATAATGCTTGGTCAGAAAATATACGGCCCAAACATCACGGTGCGATGAGTAGGAATGATGGAAGAGCCAGCTCATGCTTTGGCTGAGAGAAGATGGGGCCTAATTTGGGATGGATAAAAAGTGAATGAGGGAACATAGGGCCGACCCCAGACTTGCCCTGCACATAGGGGGATTAGGTTTTCACCCGTCTTTCTGACTTTCTATTTTTTTTAAATCGGTCCTTCTGACGGGTCACTGACTTGCACAAATATGGAGTTTCATTTGGTCTGGTGGAGATACAGTATGCAGTCCACTGAGCGCATCTCTCTATTTATATTTATTATCTCCGCCTGGTTATGTTTTCACTCACGTCAGCATGTCTGTCTTGTCTGTCTGTCTGTCCGTGAGTCTGTCCATGAGTCTGTCTCGGGCAACACTGGACCGATCGGCATGAAACTTTGCACGCACAATCCCACTAGGCCAAAGAAGAATCTTTCAAAAATGCCTTATATTGTATAACAGGGCACTTCACATTTTGGCCAATATCGTCTTGAACTGTAGGTCACACAATACAAAAAACTAACAAAAAAACAGAAATCACAGCAGAAAGATGTTGACTTCACTGTGTCGCATCCTCATATTTGGGGCAGATTATCTACAGGTGTGTAAAACTTGAAGTCTGGAGGGAAGAGGCGCGTGGCGTGCGGGTAAATGAGCTGATACAACTGTTTGATGGTGATGTCTGCCACACCGACAATGTCTCCGATCTCTATTTGTGTCTTCTTCTCGGCCGAGGCCTGGGAGGCCATGTAGATGGCGGTCGCTGCGACAGAGATGGGGCTCTTGCCAGACAACAAGTCCAACTCCACAATCCGTCTACTGATGAAGATGGCAGCCATCTGCACCTGCTTCGACAGGCCCAAGTTGGTGCAGAAGCGTGACATGAAGTCTCCCGTGGTGATGAGGTCCACGCTGGTCTTCAGCGCCTTGACGATCAGTTTGAAGCACCGGCCGACCTCCTTCTTGGAGATCCGGGAGACGGCACAGATCTCTTTAAATGTCCTGGGAACTCCTTCCTGTCTGCAGGCAATGTAAAGGCAGGCTGAGGCGATGGCATCATTACTCCGCCCATTCAGGATCTTCTGCTCATAAACTTGTTTGAATAGACTATTTGTTCCGTCTATGATGTTGGTTGGCAGGTGGATGCGGTCTGCCATGGTAGTAATCTCTTTGAAGGCATTGAGCATGGCCCGGTTTGAGCTGCTCATGTAGCGACGGTTCTGATACTTGGAGTTTCCGAACTCGTCGAAGCTGGCCGCGCCCGTTCCCTTGCTGATAATGGTGGTTAGGTCACCCCCGTTGAGGAGTGGATTCTGTGGATATCCCACTCTGGACGGGTCTTTGGTGGCTTTCTCGTTGGTGAAGGTCCTCCACTCCGAGCCCACGTCGATTACGCGGTCACACACCACGAGGCCACACTGCGTGCATATCATGTCCCCCGCTCTGTAGTCCTCCACCAGCTGAGCATCAGGGTGGATGCGACACTGAACCTTGGCAAAAGCCAGAGCACCTTGTTGACGCCAGCCGCTTCTAGACTCCATGTCACTCTTTCTCTTTCTATTACTTTCTATTGCTTTCTGTATCTCTCTGAGTGTATGTTGGACAACTTTGGACAAATATGACAGAAACTGACATGTTCTGACCTTATAAAGGTTGAACAAAGCTGTTGCACCTGATGCTATGACGACGTCATTCTGATGTCACAGTTATCGGGTTTGCATAATGATGTCACAATGAGTCATAGTGACGTGGCCGTGCGTTGTTTATGGTTATGTTGTCATAGTGACGTGGCTGTGGTTTGTTTATGGTTATGCCAGAGTGACGCGGGCGTGGTCCGCCCGCTCGCTCGCGCGCCCGCCCGCCCATTAGCCAATCTTAATATAAGGATACTATATATAGGATACATAATTTGCTGTCCGGCAGAAACCAGCTAACTCCATTTTGATGCTTTTGCATCTTTTTCCATAAATCAGGGCCCTTGAATACCCTTTACGTCTGTGTGTTGGGAAAAAAAATATTGAACCAATGAAAAGCATTAAAAAGCGCTTCTGACAAAACCAACTAACTCCATTGGATCCTCAAACTGTCTTCTAAACCAGCTAACTCCACCGGAGTTAGCTGGTTTTGCTGACTCCAGGCTCCAGGCTCCACCCCCTTTTGACCTCCAACCTCATTGTGAGCATGGAGGTCCATTCAGCTGTTCTTATCAATGATGAACAAAACTCCACTTTTTTTCATTTCCTGAAAAATTTACATTTTGGAGTTAGCTGTTTTCTGCCGGACAGCAGAGATATAATAGGATATATAGGATACTAATAAATATTATATATTAGTATGTTACAGATAAAGTCCAGTGGGTCTTCAATGCTTTCAATTTGTGGGTGAATGTCACACTGACCATGAAGTCAGGACTCGTTATATTGAATAACACAATGTTCTATCGTTGAAATTTGTCCATGAGATGTCAGAAAGTCTCTCCATTAACTTGTGGGTCCTGACCTGCTGGTTTGATCAACATTGCACTGCAGATGACAGTGGAGCAAACTTTTGATTACAGTTCTGTATTGCCTTCCGTGTTGAACCGTGTCAAAGCAATGACACCAGCGAAGAGACTTCACAGCTCACAGCTAAAATACATGATAACTATTAACCCAACTTAGATTGATGTAACCCACACTGTAGTACACATTACCATTTTGTCATACATTATTACCGATTTTTGGGTCCAATGTCAATCCTGATTTTGGAAAGACCACCGATTTCCAATGTTTTGACTGATATACCGTATATAGTTTTAATCTTTTAATTTTTTTGTACAAAATCTGTAAATCAATTTGAATTTCGATTTGATTACAGTTTAACACTTAACTTATTTTTTTGGGCAGTGTAGCCGCCCCTATAAGTGGGGTTGGGACACCTCATTAGTATTAGTTTCCTGCACTGTGATTGGCCCACTTGGCCCACTTTCCTGTACTGTGATTGGCTGACTCTATTGGCTGACTCTATTCAGCACTGTGATTGGCTAGCGAGACACATGATGACATTAATAACCTATAAATAGGATTATGCACTTCCAAAAAGTGAGCTTCCATCACTATGATGACCACTGTGATGACCACACCGCCCACTTCACACTGGGTGTGATTTTTTACATTTATTTTTCATCCAACATTAACCCATTTTTTCACCCATTGCCAATGCCTAAGCTGTAATCCTGGGCGATACTCTCCCTCTGGCAGCCTGGGGAGAGCCCTGAACTGAGCTCATGCTTCCTTCAACGCATGAGGAGTGAGCAGGCCACTTCTTATCACCCGACAGGGGGGAGTTTCACCGGTAGGATGTAGTGCGTGGAAGGAACACATTATTCCAACCAGTTCCTTTCCATCAGGCGCCCCGGCGGCCAGGGGAGGCAGTATAGAGACCAGGATTACTGCATGTTTTTTTGTGAGGGTACCTACCCTATCGGGGACACGGGGATAACATGCAAACTCCACAGAGAAAGGCCCTTTCGCCAACCTCACCTAGGGTATGGGCACTGATGACGCGGAGGAGAGGACACGCCCCCAGGGGCCACAGCATCCCTCGAACCCAGGACCTTCTAGCTGTGAGGCAACAGCGCCACCATGCAATTATGAAAATTATATCGTGAGCAGGAAGACATTCTGTATATCCAAAGAGAGATTTGCATAATAACTTACATTAAATGTCTTAGCAAATACTTTGCTGATTGTCGGAATAAAAGACGTGTTTTGACAGTTTCTGCAGCACTGTTAAAAAAGGCTAATTTTCGGATTAAAGTCCAATGGCACGTCTCCATTAATTTCCTTGCCTGAGAAGGGCTATCTCTGTACGAACACCTCTCCCATGCAGACACAGAAACACATACACCTCTCTGCTACCACTGGAGTTGTGTTTATGTAGCGCATTAGAGCTGATACAAGTTTGGGTAAAAACGGACTGCTCTTTTTATCGTATTAGCGGCTAATTACTAACAACATGAGCATACACACACAAGTATTTATGCACGCACACCTCCACACACTCACTCAATTGTGTGTGCTGACATACAAGTGCATACTCGTGTTTCTTTCATTTGCGTGTGCAGATACACACAAATACACACCGCGCACACACACGCGCACACACGCCTGTTGTTTAATTGAACTTTCCCACTGATCCTCAGACAGTTTTTCCCCGCTCCTACTTCTACTTTTTTGTCTTAATCAGCAGAGAGGAAAGATGTGGAGGTGGTGTGGGAGGACGAGAGAGACAGAGAGATAGAGACAGAGATACATTACATTACAGTCATTTAGCAGACGCTTTTATCCAAATCGACTTACAATAAGTGCATTCAACATAGGTAGGGAACGAAACTACTAATCACCAGAAGTCCTAAGTGCATTTTCTGCTAAAACAAGCAACCAAGGGACAGGGACAGGGACAGGGACAGAGACAGAGACAGAGACAGAGACAGAGATAGAGACAGAGATAGAGATAGAGATAGAGAGAAATCAGGGTGAGGAAAGATGGAGAAAAGATGTTGGGAGCATCCCAAGCCTGCAGAGAATCAGTTACAGCAGCAACAGTTAACTGGAACTAGCTTGATCATGGCGTGACTCACGTAGACCATATAGATTCTATATGGTCTACGTGAGTCACACAACGATCAGACTTCCGGAACTTGCCACCACTCTCTCTTTACATCGATGTCGATGTGTGGTCTACTCTAGATCTAGAAATACCATGCAATATGGATCTTCTGATTGGTTTCCTGCAGTAGCTCTTTTTTATGTTGACATTAATAGCTGTGTGATGTGTTACAGTACCAATGATAGGCCTGCTAATTAAGGTTGTGTTCCATTCAGGTTCAATAGAGTCAGGGAGCTGATATTGTACATGTTGACTCACTGGAAACACTCTGCTATACTAAATGGAACAGAGCTATAATCAGTATCATTAACACCTGTGAAGGAAGTAACTGAGGAGATAATAAGAAGCGATAATCGAGGGTTTGCAAAAATGAAGAGAGAGATCATTCTCTTAAAGGATGGCCTTAACTGAATAGGTTAGTCTGGGAAACAGAAGGTCACCGATTCGCGTCTCGTATTTTATTGAATACTTTATTAACAGTTTGCAAAATAGTACAGAGGTACAATTATACATAATGCTAAAAGGATAACACAAAAAGTCCTAAGGGCTTGTTTTCGAGATATATGTTCAATATATGTGTCAAAGTGTCAAATCTCACTGTGAAAAACGATTCATTTTCCTGTTACTTCATCACAGTCTTCATCTTCTTCTAAAACTCATCATCTTTAACTTCAATCATCTGCTCAGTCATCTCCATCTGTGCTTGGACCCCGTTCCCGTGCCACATGTTTTAGTTTCTATTCTCTTAACTCGTTAATAACTTATTTTTTTATTGTATTAAATGTCCCTTTATTATGAGCTTCTGTTGCACTTTTTCTTAACGCTCTTTGAATTGCCTTCTGCCATGTTCAAATGTGCTGTACAAATACACTTGCCTTGCCTTACAAATGGTCCCTTACACGTATAACCCTTTACACCCTCAGTGTCAAAGGAACACTCTGGGATTCTACTGTGTGTACTTGTAAGGCCTATAGCTGCCACATTCTCCCGTGAAAGATTCTGTTTTCATAATCATACAGCTCCGCTGAGGCCTTGGGGAGCCGCACACAGCGAAGATGGAGAGAAAGCTATTATCAGCGCTGTTCAGCCTAAATGAGATTTTTGCTGTAACCATTTACCCTAAATGACTTTCCTGTAGTTCAATATAGAAAATGATCTGGGATTTCCAGCGTTGGATTAGGACATGTCTCAACAACAAGGAACGAATTTGATCGCAACACTGCTGGGACTGCTATTCTGTAAAGAAGTGAAGGGGGGGCGAGCAACAAACTTAAGCTTGATTCATAGTTTGTGGTGTGACATATCGTGCGGCGGAAATAGGCGATCTGCAAACTCACAACACCTTGTGTGTGTGACTGTGTGTGTGTGTGTGTGTGTGTGTGTGTGTGTGTGTGTGTGTGTGTGTGTGTGTGTGTGTGTGTGTGTGGGTGGGTGGGTGGGTGGGTGGGTGTGTGTGTGTGTGTGGGGCTTGGTTCTTGACACTTTAGAGTCAGACTACCAGAAGTCTCAGTCTTCTGCCAACGTCGTAAATATCGACTCATCTCCTAGCAGAGCGTGGACACAGTAATAACGTTTTAGCTAGTTAAAAGACACAAATTCATCTTGCATGTGTGTGTGTGTGCGTGTGTGTGCGTGCGTTTATGTGTGTGTGTGTGCGTGCGTGCGTGCGTGCGTGCGTGCGTGCGTGCGTGCGTGCGTGCGTGCGTGAGCGTGCGTGAGCGTGCGTGAGCGTGCGTGCGTGAGCGTGCGTGCGTGAGCGTGCGCGCCACACCGATTTATAAGCTAGTTACTGTAGTTGCCGTGCTCAAACCAGTGGACCAGGTGATTCATGGGTAATGTAGGCCAGGCTAATGACACGGATCGTGAGAGATGTGGACGTATGTAATGACATCCAGAACTTCTCTGGCCTCGCCTGCAAATGGAAAACTAACTCGTTATTAGTGGTCAGGGAAAAAAGGTCATCAATAAATAGAACTTACCATTTAAAATGTGTATTCACAGCTAAAACTTTCAAAGCTAAGAAACTGGAAGATAGATTTCATATCCACCCACAATCCTGCTCATGCTGACAGTATTATGCTGCTATGCTCATGCACCTTATTACTAATACCTCACATACATAATGTTGGGATGGATATGCTAAGTGTATTGTGTAAATATGTAGATATCTTGTTGTCTTTCTTTGATTCCTGCTTTTTTTTTCTTCCCTTCATTAGTATGACCTGTGAAGGAAGTAAGGCCTAATTTCTTTCCAATATGGCTGCTGTACTGTACATAGAGCCTATTGGGTGTTTGTCACCTCCCACACTCTGATTGCTCAATCATTAGACTCCTGCAACACACTCTCACCGAGTTGATCCATCAAACAAGCACGCACGCGCACACACACACACACACACACACACACACACACACACACACACACACACACACACACACACACACACACACACACACACACACACACACACACACACACACACACACACACACACACACACACACACACACACACACACACACACACACCTTGCTGTGTGCACTTTCTGTGTGCACATTCTGACCAGTGCTCTGTAGCAGAGAGCGGCAGCCTCGTTGAAGTGGAAGTAAGCGAGCCAATCAGAATTCTGTCTGTAATTTAAAATAAACAAAGCAGTTGCTCTTCCTCTGTGAGATTTGTGTGATATGTTTGATCTCTCAGGAGAGTCTGTGATCAGATGATCCTATGTTCAGGGAGACTTTGTGAAGAGCTAGGCGGGATGTCTGCTTACAAGTACCAGTACAAGTACTGGACACGAATTTTCCTCTTTAACCACTTAACCCTTAACCCCTATTTTATACGGTGTCGTACTCGTGTTGAGTGGTGAAAATAGCTGATCTACAAGCTCATAATGCTTACGTTTCTTCCTATAATGACATTGCCAAAATATAGGGACGGCAGGTTGAAAGTGGAAATTTAGCTCCACAGCGCATTTCACATGCACCACACGTGTGTGTGCACAGGACATCGTGTACAGTGAAGAGAGAGAGTGCACAACGCAAAAAAAAGACCCCAAATTGTAATTTCGAAAAACTCTCATTTGCGTTCACCACAGCATCTTTGTTTGTGTGGTTTCTAGAAGGACAGCACTAAGACACAAGTGCGTGCGTGCGTGCGTGCGTGTTGAGTTCCTATACTGTGTGCCTGCTATAGAAGCTCGGTGTGGAGCTCCGACAGCGCTACACTTCCATTGTGAAGCAGCGTGCTGATTGCAGCGCTGCATGAATGAAGCCATTGTGATCTGACTGTCATATCCCAAACACACACCCAGGGAGTGTGTGTGTGTGTGTGTGTGTGTGTGTGTGTGTGTGTGTGTGAGAGAGAGAGAGAAAGAGGGAGAAAGATAATAGCGACCTTGCTGTTCCTCACACATTGAAGGGTTAGTGTTTCTTGGTTGTTTCAATGTTACTAATGTGTCTATTGTAACCAATCAGTCGTGATAAAAAATTAACACCTAAAACGCTCAATAAGGTCTGTCTGATGAATCTGTTGTATATGAAAGCCTTACCGTTGGTGGAATACCAAGTGACCATTGTTTTAAACACACACAACACACACACACAACTAGGAAGACAGGGCCTCGCCGCAAAATCCGGAGTCTTCATGTAATGATTTGTACCCTCAGTGTTACAAATGGCTAAATCAACTCCAATGCAACCTGCACAAGGTGATTTTTTTTACAAATCATTTAAAAAATTGTCGTCAAAACCGTACTTAGTAATAATCAAATTGATTATTATTTGATAATCAGATACATAAATAAACAACACATAAATAAGTAAGATGAACACGGGATAAAAAATCGATTACAATGCAAGTCACGCGTTTCCTCTACAGCGTGCGCACACTATTATTCCGTACATTTTGCACTCAAATTGAAATTCCCCAGTTAATGTACAGTATATGAATATATAACAAGCTCATCTCATGACCCCCGTGATGACTCTCTTAGACAGAAGAACTGTTACGATATGCTCTCTCTCTCACACACACAAACTCTCTCAGAAAGACATTACTTTATATTATTTCTCTTGCTTTAACCCATTAAGACCTGGAACTGTGTCATTTTTAGATTTGAGCTAAAAAGCATTATTTTACACTTTGGGCTATTCAAAAATAGCAGATCTACAAGCTCATAGCGCGGCACCGAGTGCCGCGCTACGAGCTTGTAGATCTGCTATTTTTGAAAAATCGTGAAAATGTGTGCAAATCTTTGAATATATATATTTTTAAAGCGAACATTTTTAACTCAAATCTTTGCCTCTGGGGGTCCCTGGAACAAAATATTTTGATACTGTTGAGATTTAGGAGACATGTAGAATCGGCTTCAGGTCTCAATGGGTTAAATATAACCCCATGTTGTTTCAACCCAACCACTGTCTGCTGCCCGCCTCCGCTAATAAGGCCATTAATATTCATATACATGTCAGAGACGAGATGGGGAGACACACAAGAAAACGCACACACACACACACGCACACACACACAGACGACTCGCAGCAATGAGAAATCAGTCGGCTGCTCAAACATAATTACTTGACGGCTGCCTCCCATCTACGATGACACTTGGATACGCGTGTTATTTCTCTTTATCATTTTTGCTCCCTATCTGTTCCCGTTACTGTGTGTTCACTTTCTTCTTTCTTCTTAGACTTTCTCCATGACTACCCCTCCTCTCTCCGTATCTTCCATTCCATTTCTCCATCTTTATCTCCCTCCCTCCCCGCTATCATGTTTGAAAAGCCAGCGTGACGGACATCCCTGTCAATCTGATGCGATTCAGCCAGGCCTTTATCGATAAGCTTTTCAACAGCCCCACTTACCATTTACACCGTGACCGTTTAAAACTGAATGCTTATCGAGAACGGAGTGACTCACTCAACTGTGTGTAAAGCCTGATCTATGACTTGCTGTACAATGGTGTTGCCATGGGCGATGTTTGGCGCGTGACACCACTCCACGCAACAAAGTATAATGAAGCCTTGAACGCGAGCTCTAGCGTCCGTATATTCTGGGTATGGCATAATAGGCGAACATTCCGCGAAAATAGGCGAACATTTGATGAAAATAGACTATTTACAGGCTCACAACGCGTTGCGATTTGTTGTAGAGGGAAGAAAGGAGGAGGCCAAGTACAGACCCCTGGGGGATGCCTGTCAAGAAGAAGACCGGCTATTTTCAGCATGTAACCGAAAGTTTAAATTCAGCCATTACGACGCCATCAAGGCACCGCCAAAATACATTATAGTCGACTAAATCAACTGTAGATTTAGTCGACTAAAACTAGACAAAAACTAAAACATTTCCGATGACTAAAACTAAATGGAATTTTATTCAAAAGGCTATGACTAAAACTAAGTCCAAATCAACACTGCTACAAGCAAGGTAGACAATGAACTGGAATCCACAGGGGGAAGAGAAAAAAAGTGGGGAGGCCTAAACAGACCTGGAGAAAATCAGTCGAGACAACCGTCAACCGATCTGAAGTGGGCCCAGCTGAAGGAACCTGGCCAAAGCAGAGTCCATTGGCGGTGGTGCTATTGCGTGTCTGTGTGTCACACACACACACATACCAATCTCCTCTTGTCTCAACATGGTGACTATTTACCCTCTCAGATTGGAAACCCCTGTCAGCATCAGGCATATAGGAGGATTGTACACTGTAAGATCCTGAGTGTCAATTCAACCGTTTGTGAGACAGATCGTGTACAAATGGAACCATTATGGACCCTTACGGATACATTTGGTGTGTGTGTGTGTGTGTGTGTGTGTGTGTGTGTGTGTGTGTGTGTGTGTGTGTGTGTGTGTGTGTGTGTGTGTGTGTGTGTGTGTGTGTACACAGCGTGTATAAGCACAGAAAGAGAGGGAGAGAGAGAGAGAGAGAGAGATTGAGGGGTGTTTCCATTCTGAATCCATGACAAATATTTTACGTCCATAATGAAATGCTTACTGACAGATGCAAATTGGCCTCAGATGGAAATGGTGAAATCATGTGAGAGGAAACAATCTCGTGTGTGGTTCTGTAATGGTTCACTGGTCATAGAAATAGGGAAAACGTTAACCATAGGGAATACATAAACAGTTTTTTTTTTTTATTATTATTATTGTCACCCCCTGCAGTTAGTTAAATGAACTGCCACCGTTGGTCTGTGATGAGCGTGAAAGCAGTGTGACACAGAGCGTGAAAAATGCTCCTGCTCGCTCCGGGTGGCGCAGTGGTAAAGTGCCCGCCCACCTGCAGCGGAGGTTGTGGGTTCGAATCCACCGTGGTACATCCGCCTTTGTCGAGCATATACAGTACGAACAAAATTGGCCTGTCTTCAGGGGAGGGACACTACATGGGCTGAGGCGGCACCTGTCAGCAGGGAGTGTTGGGCGGGAGGTGTAGGACGAAGGCTCTATGTCCACCCGTTGGGAGCTCCTCACTGGCAGGCGAGTCAGTAGGGTACAACAGCAGTGACAACACACAAATGTGTGTGGGGAGTAATTCAAGGGATTCTAGGCAACATTAAGCCTAAATTTTAAAAATATTTATATATATTGCATTTTTTCCCCTCTATCAGCCACTATATAATGATGCTGGGGTGTTTTCCTGCATTGAAACACAGTCCTCTTTCTGAAATCCGTATTTTCCCTACTATTTATGTTTGTCCGGGACGTAAATGCACGCATGCGCATGTGCGCGTCCGTGTCCGTGTGAACTGTTCGAGTGAAACCGAATGGAACCGAGTGCAGCCGACAAAAATGGAACGAGCCGCCATTGTTTTCTGTGGGCAGTTTAAACTTTTTACTTTCGGTTTTAAAACGCTCTCAAACTTCTTTTTTGAGGCACGGAATTCACTTTTAAGATATTGTTTGTATAGAATTTAGTTGTTTAACTTCATATATGTGGTCAATTTATCATGACAGAGCCTATTTAAGAGAACCGGCAGGGGCGGGCAGTGACACGCATTGTATCCAAATAAAGCAACCTATTTTCAGCATGACCCGTTTAGAAGTCCCCCCTGCGTCACCCCCTGGTGGTCGGGGAAACGAACTGCTGATGAGCAGTTCGTATCTCTGAACTTGCCTACAATCTCTTTAATTGGCAAAAACTACTAAATTGGGGAGGGGAAAAAAGATAAAAGGTCCTGTAAGGGTCATAGGTCAGTGTAGCTAATGAAAACAAATCCATCAAGGTGTAAAACAAGCGGCACTCCAAAATAAAGTAAGCGCGGCTCAGCGCCTCACATCAGTTAGACATTTTTTTTATTCTTCCAGCTATGCTGCCGCGTTTTGTCGTGTAGCCTTCATCAGAGTGAGTTGACGGTCAGTGTACTGTGTAGCTGCTCAGTAAAATCCTCAGTGTTCATTTAATGTTTACGTTCATTGTTTGCAGTCACAATGATGAAATATACAGACAAAAAAACGAATTACAAGTATTCAAAATGCGCAGGAGAGGTATGACACCCTATTGGGCCTATACGAAGACCTCCCCTGGAAAAAGAGAAACAAGAACAAAATGACAAGTCATATTCTACCAGGCGCTGTGTGTGTGTGTGTGTGTGTGTGTGTGTGTGTGTGTGTGTGTGTGTGTGTGTGTGTGTGTGTGTGTGTGTGTGTGTGTGTGTGTGTGTGTGTGTGTGTGTGTGTGTGTGTGTGTGTGTGTGTGTTTTCATAGACCTGATTGCTTGTTTTTCGGATTGCTTGTTTTTCTCGCCAAACCTGGCAACACTGAATATGCGACGCTGAACGTTAATGTTCTTTATATAAGTGGTGGCAACATTTTTAGACACCACACGGGTCTTCCCAACAATAGCGAAGATTAAAGTCAGGGTGAACATGGCCAAATAATAACAGCCAAATAATAGCCAAACTAGGTCTAATGAAGCACGCTAGCATTTAACTCTGTTGCCTGAGGCCAGCATTGTCTGCAACTGTTGCAGTCACAGTGTTGAAGGAGGGGAGCGGAGGGCGGTTACTGCGGAGAACGGGCCGTCTCCCCATTGGCTTAAAGGACAGGCAAAAAGGGGAAGTGTCCCCATTGGCTTTAAAGGAGTGAAGGACAGCCAGGATAGCCAATGATTGAAAACATGTCGAACACGATGCAAATTTGGAACATGATGCAAATTTTTAGGATGACGATTAGGTCTGACTGTTTGTAGACTCAGGCGCTCTTCGAGCACCTGGTAAAAATAAACATAATCACATAAATGTTTATACATGTCAAACATTTTCTAAAATAGCTGATGTGCAAGCTCACAACATTGTGCACTGCGCTTTGCGCCCCGTCACGTTTCGAGCTTGTGGATCTGCTACTTTTGATGCTTCTGTGTGACTATGTAGTATGATCAAGTAAGGCGTTAATTTACGAAAAAACACAAAAGGTTATAATATGGATATAAGAGGTTTCTGCCCGACAACAACGATATATTCGTCATGCGACACCATCATAATAAGTGTAGAATAGGGCTTAAGTGGTTAGATACCAACAGGAAATTTCACAGATCGAAAGCAGAGATTATAAAGTAAAACAAAATCATGTTTTTTCATCTATGTTTACGTGTGATTTTTGGCTTAAAACTAGATCCGTCACACTTTCTAAATTAGTTCCTGTACTGTGTAAGTGCATTAATCACTGGCTTATACAACTTGAAATCAAGATGAGTGTTGCTGTGTGCTTGTCAACGCTGGAGTGGTGGAGACCTCCGCCTCCAGACCAAACATATACTCTTGGCTGTATACGTGTCTCTAACTGTCTCTCTAACTGTCTCTCTAACTGTCTCTCTCTCTCTCTCTCTCTCTCTCTCTCTCTCTCTCTCTCTCTCTCTCTCTCTCTCTCTCTCTCTCTCTCTCTCTCTCTCTCTCTCTCTCTCTCTCTCTCTCTCTCTCTCTCTCTCTCTCTCTCTCTCTCTCTCTCTCTCTCTCTCTCTCTCTCTCTCTCTCTCTCTCTCTCTCTCTCTCTCTCTCTCTCTCTCAGCTTGCCACCGTCTAAATGAAAAGAAAAATTAACTAAACTCAAGTGATTTAAAAAAAGAGTAAGCATTGCAGCCGATCACTAATAACACCTCCAAACTCCATGAACTTTAGAGGCATCCAGAATGTCTTGAAATTATAGTTGTGTTTAAGGGATTCAGCGGTTTAAAATGGCAGGTTTGTTGGTCTCATAGGTCTGGATCAGAGCCCACTTCAAAATCTCAAAAAGCGTTCACAGCCCACCCATCTGGTCAGATGGGTGGGCCGTGTGCATTACTGTGCACATACTATATAAATGCACCATTTACCAAAGAAACAGCTTTTAAAGAAAAAATAGCATGACTTTTTTTTTATATTAAAATGATATTTTTAGTCTTCATTTACTGTTTTGCTTAATTATTTACTTGCAATATCCTCACGGCCCACCACGAAACCCATCCTCAACCTGTATTATTATGTAGTATGCTTTGAGACATAATGTACTCATTGAAACAAAGAGCGCTATACTGTTGGCACTTTGGTAGCAACGGGTCAATTGAAGAACAGCCAGTGCTCAGTGAACTGTGCTAAATGGGGTGTTCATTCCTCTGCCTTCATTCCCAGAGATCACTTCCTTAATACTTTGGATGCCAGACCTCCAAATTAGCTTTCAGAGAGAGAGAGAGAGAGAGAGAGCGAGAGAGATAGAGAGAAAAACAGAGAGAGAGAGGAGAGAGGATTGGAGAATTTCCTCGGGGCTAAATGGGTCTAAGGTGAGATCAAGAGAAATGAGAGATTTTAAGCTCTTGGACGGGGAGGCCAGACGAGGGAGACGGGAGACGGCAAGACAGAGCAGGAGAGAAGCAGAGAAAAGTGAAACAGAGTTTAGGTATTTCCTTTGGGGTGAGGGCTGTCTCAGAGAGGAGTCTAAAGATTGTATATCTTCTCTCTGTGGATATTTATCATTCCCCTGCCGAATGCGCATTCTCAGCCAATTCCGCTTTATCAAGCCAGGGAGACAGACACGATAAGACACGGGGAGACAGGCAGAGAAAGAGACAAGGAGAGAGAGAGGAGGGGATGAGAGAGTGAGGTGAAGAGACATTGGGACAGAGAAAGAGGGGTTGAGTTGAAATAGACACAAGAGAACTGGCAGTTTCCTTTGGGACAAATTCTTACTTTGCCCCAGAGACACATTTTCATTTTAAAGGCACATCTTCAAGCCGCTCTGAGAACAATTGGAGCGGTTGGATTTTTCATGGCTTCTATAATCGCGTGGGCCCGAGGGCCCGCTCTTGTGGGTTCCATTTTGCATCTGTTCCCCAATATGGGTTTGTGGGCAATACAATGTTTTTTATTAATTAAATTCAAATCAAGCTGGCACAGCTTGCACTGACGAGCCAGGTCCATAGTCTTTTTAGCCACGTTAACCATGGCGTCCCAATTTTGGGCATGTCATTATAGGTGAAAATGTAAAAGGAATGTATTTGCCACCCTCTAGTTTTTAATGAAAAGGTGTAGTTGGTAGAGTTCTCTATTCTCCTGTATGAGCCTAGTTAGTTCCTGGTGGTTATTACTGAGCACATGCAGTTGCGACGGACGACATTGAACATGACCTGGACCTGCAATTAAAAAAAGTTATAGATTTTGTTTAGTTTTTCATCTTTAAGTCCTGTGTGGCTACAGCATTTAGTTTTTTTAAAGTTAAAATAAGTTATAATTAGGAATAGTGACAAGATATTGACTAGAAAGGTACGCTCAGTAGATCGCATAATATCTCTGCCAGAGAATTTTGCGTTATCAATATGTCTGTCATACAGACATGCAAATGTGGACTTTGACACGGCTTCATATTTGAGCAAGAATGATCACAAAATGTGAAAATATTCAACGCCCCCAATACGATCACAAAATGGGTGTTCGAGGATTGACTTACTTGACCTATACTGGCATCGTGCAAAATACATTTTATGCTGATCGGCCCTGTAGTTCAGAAGATTAATACGCATGCACGCGCACATACACACACACACACACACACACACACACACACACACACACACACACACACACACACACACACACACACACACACACACACACACACACACACACACACACACACACACACACACACACACACACACACACACACACACAAAACATAATCGCCCCCCTCCCTTCAGCATGGCAGGGATAATTAAAATGTTATTTGACACAAAAAATAGATTTCACAGCAGCAAATGATTTGACCACATAAGATGAAAATTGAGAAAAGCCGTGACTACAGTATGTGTAGAGATGGAGCAGGCTGCCAGAGGAGGAGAGACTCTGCTCCTGGTGTGACACAAATAGAAGTACTTCATCATCTCATTGCCCTAAATACCAAGGTATCAGAGACAAATCAAAATATACAAAAACAAACATTCGGAAACCCCCAAACTCCCATATTTCACGTAGGTGCAAATGTAGAGTGACAAATACTTCAACAACATTGGGACTAAATTATTATTATTATAATTATTTCTTTTTCATCAGTCAACGTGACTGTACATTAGTTATTTGATTAATTATTTGTGATGATGAATATTTCAATATTAAGGCCATGCAGAGGTACAGTATATAATTGTTTTATCAATTTCATTAATATTCACTCACAGTATGTATAATTTGCAGAGGTTGTTTCTACATAAATGTCCAAGCTCTGATACAAGCACGCACGCTCGCTCGCACACAAAACCCAGCTGGCAAAGGGTTATTTACAGCTCTCATGATCAAGAGCTGATGTCTGAAACAACAGGATCACTGTTGGGAGACACACACATGTGCGCGCGCACACACCCACCCCCCCCCCCCCCCCCCCCCCTTGGCATGAAAAAGTTTGAGAACCATTGTACTAGACGACCTCTCTACCCACCAGGCACACGGCCGCCCACTAACAGGCTGTGTGCATCACTGAAGCTAACTTCCGGTTGCTACTTCCAGCGGGCATAATGTCCGGTTTTGGTTCACCTTCCCATAGCAGGCACATATGGCACCTCCCTACTGCTCCACATTCTGTCTCTCTCTCTGTCAATCACACCATCAGGGGGTAGCGCAGCTCATTTAAGACTCTAATTCACAATTACATGGACAGGGGCTTAGACTGACCCTGTGGACGGACGCACGCACGCACGCACGCACACACACACACACACACACACACACACACACACACACACACACACACACACACACACACACACACACACACACACACACACACACACACACACACACACACACACACACACACACACACACACACACACACACACACACACACACACACACACACACACACACACACCCCCCCCCCCCCTCAGTAGTTCTC
This sequence comes from Gymnoscopelus braueri, assembly GCF_963280865.1. Taxonomy (NCBI): domain Eukaryota; kingdom Metazoa; phylum Chordata; class Actinopteri; order Myctophiformes; family Myctophidae; genus Gymnoscopelus; species Gymnoscopelus braueri. The sequence goes on along the minus strand of NC_137608.1, from coordinate 46,533,038 downwards.
CCCAGTGTGATTGTTATAGCAAAAGGTTAATTTGAGTGTAAGGAGCCCAAGGCGGTGGCCGGGAACAAGAGAGAGGGAGAGAGAGAGAGAAACACAGACAGGAAGAGAAAGAAGACAAAGAGAGAGAGAGAGAGAGAGAGAGAGAGAGAGAGAGAGAGAGAGAGAGAGAGAGAGAGAGAGAGAAAGAGAGAGAGCGAGAGAGAGAGAGCAACAAGGGAGAGAAGGGAGAGAAGGAGAGAGAGAGAGAGAGAGAGAGGGCTGAGTGGCTCTTGGAAGCGATATTTAATTAGCCTTGGGTGACTAGTTGACTTGTGAGGAAAAGGCCACTCCACACACTGCTCTCCTCCTGTCAAGTAGCCTGTTAGGAAGACTCTCTACTGAGACAGCTGGCAGGGAGAGAGGGAGGGGGAGAGAGAGATAGAGGGACAGAGAGAGTGTGGGAGAGAGGGACAGAGAGAGTGTGGGAGAGAGGGAGTGTGGGAGAGAGGGAGAGAGAGAAGACAAAGAAACAGAAGGAAGAGGAGGCAAAAATCCTCAAGTTTTCATTAACTCTGAAGAGCGTGGAGGGTCCATTTGGTTAGGCCTACACATTTTGTGCACACACTGAGGATTTTAGCCATAGAGGTAGGGGAGGGAGAAGACAAAAAGGTGAATGGGGAAGAGGGGAATAATGGAAGTGAGAGAGGGAAAAGGGCCAAAGGTTTGAGGAGAGAGAGAAGGGTGCGGTGGTGGATCATGAGAGGATGAAAGGATCTGCTGGGACACAAAATGATCTAACATCTTCCTGTTCCTTCATGTCTAGACTCTTCTGTTGACCCACTTTCCTGTCTGTCTGTCTGTCTGTCTGTCTGTCTGTCTGTCTGTCACTCACCAAAAATAGAGGCTCGACAAGCTCCCAACTTGTCACAATGAGGCGCGTCGTGAATCTGTAGACTGGCTACTTTCAGCAAGCGACACAATTGTACCCCAGCACACTATAGTCACGGCTATGTCGTTACCACAGCAACCAATGCACATAGGTGTACAATGTCTGAATACACAAATCCGTGATCAGATTTCAGGCAAATAACAGTGTGGACACCTAAAGATCTTAAGAAACACATCTGATTTGTCTGATGATGTCCGAACAAAGCTTTATAAAGGCTGTCTGTCTGTGTCTTTCTTTTACCATGTCTGTCTGTCTGTTAATCGTCTCTCTGCACTCTCACTCTGTGTCTGACTTCCTCTTCTCTGTTTTTCTCAAGCAAACGTTCATACAGTATACTGTAGGGCAGTGCTGACGCACACATGCTGTGCCATGAGACAAGTCCAGGTGTGCCTTGGTATTTTGAAGCAAGGCAACCACACATTACTGAAATATACAACCATACAAAAAGTTCTGAATGATCAGTATTATGTGGGCACGCATTTCTTAATACGGAGGTGAATACTATAACCTTACTTTATTTTTCTACCACTGTAAGCATGGCGTGTCTATCTTGGGAATGTCGTTAAAGGCAAAATGTTTACATTTTATTTATTTATCTTTTCACAAATGTTGTAAATAGCCAATCTAAACAACATGTCGCATTGGGACATGGTGTGAGATTATAGATTTGTGAAAGTATATGAAAAGGGTCTTACAGTGAGTTAAACTTTGTATTAGGTATTTGTAAATGAAAATAAAAGAGTGATAAAATGTTATAGAGGCTATTTTCCACAGATACTGTATGAACACAGGTGTGCCTTGAGATTTTGACTAGTCTAGCCCTTATTGGAAAACTACTGCTGTAGAACATACAGTAAGTCTCGGGTCATCAGCCGTACACATGAGGGAGATTGGTAATAACTAAATTGGGGAGAATATGGGGTATTTGTGCATGGATTATTGTTGTGACTACACATTAATAGTGTACATCCTTTTAGTTTTGTCTGTGTGCAAATAAGTTCTCTGCCTGAATTGTCTCTCTGTGTGTGTGTGTGTGTGTGTGTGTGTGTGTGTGTGTGTGTGTGTGTGTGTGTGTGTGTGTGTGTGTGTGTGTGTGTGTGTGTGGTGGGCAGATGGCAGAGCAGATGATGATTATGGTGGTATTAAATTGGCATTGGGTTGGCGAGTGCTGCTTTAATCACAAAGCGTAGCGTGCGCACACACACACACGTCCAGTATAACACATGCATTAACGTATATAGGCAGACACGTGTCTACTCAAGTATGCACACGCACACGCACACACACACACACACACACACACACACACACACACACACACACACACACACACACACACACACACACACACACACACACACGTTCAAATTCCTACTGTTATACCTACAGTATGTTTACACTACAATCTATGGCTGCTTGCTTCTAAACATCATATTTTCTTTGCCGATTCATCTGTTGATTATTTTCTCGATTATTCTATACTATACTCGAGTTAGTTGTTTGGTGAGGTCTATAAAATGTCAGATAATGGTGAAAATTGTCGATCAGTCTTTCCCAAAGTCCAAGATGGCGTCCTCAAACTCTCTGAGTTAAATTAACGGTGAGGATGTTACACTGTGGGTAGAGAGAGAACATGTAAGCATGTTGCAGAGCAGTGGCCCCGCCCGTCTGACCACGGCAGCTATTCGGCTGCCGTGTTAAGTAGAAAGATGGGTGGGCCGTGTGCATTTTCAGAGCATGTTTATTTTAATGATCAATCAACCAAATGGGTTCCATTGCTTGGATCAATGGAACTAACATAGTGTGTACATTAACCGATTAAGACCGGGAAGATTTCTTTTGCTATCCAAAAATAGCAGATAATACAAGCTCGTAGCGCGGGCTATTTTTGAAAAATCATGTAAATTTGTACAAATATTTGAATACATATGATTTTTTTAATGTTTAACTTAAATCTTTGCTTCTGGGGGGTCCCTGGAACAACATATTTTGAGATGGGGGTCGGTGGCCAAATTCATATAATTGTGGGGGCCCTTCATATGAAAAAGTTGGAGCGCCACTGATGTAGCAACATACGTTTTTTTTTTTTTTTTTTCAAAAAAACGTAGGACATTTGTAGAATCGCCAGAAGCAAAGATTTGAGTTAAAAATGTTCCCTTAAAAACTAAACTGGGAACTGTGAGTTACTTTCTGTTAATTCGGCAAATCAAGCTAAGGCTGGGGTTGCCATGGCAATCAATTGGCTCATTTGGGCCACGGCCAGAGCCTTTTCTGGTGGTTCTGGACAACCACCTATCTGGCTGACTCGGCGCCGGGCACTGCACTCACTCGGGTCGTCTGTGATGCATGTGTCGAATTTGAAGTCGGTCGGTGGAACGGTTCTCGAGATACGTGGATAACACACACGTACACACACAAACTTATTACGGGGCCAGAGCTCTCAGCTCTGGACCTGTTTTAATGTTCCCCTCTTTTTTCTTCTCCCCCTTTCTTCATACGCTTTTTACGAAACTCGGCCATATGGTAGATGGTCATGAAAAACTATCAAGAAATAATTCTCACAATCTTTCGTCAAAAGGTGGCGCTATAGCACTCAATTGAAAATGCCAACTTTGAACAGGTACAACTCATGCCCTGTTTGACCTACAGCCATAAAACTTCAATACACACATGCGTCTACTCATGATGAACAACTTTAACCCTCTGACTTTTGACCTCTGACCTTTAGATCTCCCACCATTTTGAATTATATGAAAAACAGTTAAAACCTATCTTCTCCTGGGATTTTTGAGTAATCTGCACGAAACGTTTTACACATGAACTTTGGACCTATGCCGACAAACTGATGCAAAAGATTTTCCATAAGTGAAAAAATGAAGCTTTAATGAGCCAATGAATATTGCAGTTTTATGACAATTATTCATCTGCCCCTAACACATACATGCAGACTCACATTTCTTTGAAACTTTGCGTTAATGTTGAGGGTCATTCCAAATATCACTGAAACCAATCTTACTCCAATTGGTCAAAGGGGGGCGCTATAGCGATTTTTTGAAAGTGCAAACTTTAAACAGGCAAAAGTCATGCCTCGTTTGGCCGACAGCCATTAAACCTGCTTACACATGTGCCTTGACTCATGAGGAACACATGTATCACGTTGACCAGTAAGCTCCGCCCTTAGATTGTCCGCAATTTTGAGCAGTTTGAAAAACACTTAAACCCAGGATTTTTCAGCTATTTGCGTGAAACTGTATCATCTGTGTGATCTCCTTTTTCACAAGTTCTTGTCTGTTGGTCCAATGGCTTCTCCCTTAAACGTATGCCTCACAACCTGAAGGTTGCCAGTTCAAGCCTCACTTGATGCGGACTTCATTAAAGTTGCATTGCACACAACATGATTGTGTCAATTAATACATGTGCAATTGTTAAACATAACCTGAAATACTTATTTGAGAGGCTATGTTTTTGCAATGTATGACATACTTCATTCTGAAAATAGCCGATCTACAATCTCAAAACTTTTCAGATAGCAACGTGTTTCTGAGTTTGTAGATCGGCTGCTTTCACTGGTTCACTTTTATCTTCAACAGACAACCTCAGCCTGGACAAAGCTATAGCACTATAGGTAATGTTGCAGCCCGTCAATCCGAAGGTTGAGGGTTAGATTCCTGTTAATGGCAATAGGTTGACACGTCCAATCAATCCATTCTGCTTCCATCCTTCTCTCTCTTCAATCTATTGTTTCCATGTCTCTCTCTCTTCAATCTATTCCGTTTCCATGTCTCTCTCTCCGCCCTTAGATTGTTCGCAATTTTGAGCAGTTTGAAAAACACTTAAACCCAGGATTTTTCAGTTATTTGCGTGAAATGGTATCATCTGTCTGACCTCCGTTTTCACTGTATCAGGTCTGTTGGTCCAATGGCTTCCCGCTTAAGTGAATGTTTCACAACATCAAGGTTGCCGGTTCAAGCCTTACTTGGTGGAGACTTCATTTAAAGTGCATTGCAAACTACAAGACTGTATTAAAGGTTTAATGACATTCACTTTTACACCACATTCAAAGTCTTTGTCCTGGTCCTTCAAAAGTGTACAAAAAGTTTTAAGTGAAAATTCCATTCCAGTGATCAATGGCAGGTGTTTTTCTCCCACATTTCTAAAGCCTTTTCAACTGCAATGAAAAAAGAAATCTTTGCCTGCGGGTGTCGCTGGTGAGGGATTTTGCCTGTCAATCATCGCCTCTGCTCCGCCCCCCCCAAAGGAAAGGATAGGGGAGGGGAGGGGCGAGGAGGAGAGTGGGCGGGATTATTCGACAGTGACCTCACTGTCGAAGGGCCAAGCTCAGATTACTTTTCAGCCTGATTATTCAGAAAACCCCAGACCACAGAAAATCCACTGAATATTCTAAGTTCAGGTTTTTTGGGTGTAATTGAGGTCATAAAACCCCAAATAAAACATTGAAAATAAAAAAAGTGAAAATGAATGTCATGATACCTTTAATGAATACATATGCAATTGATAAAGATAACATGAAATGCTTATCTGAGAAGGTCTGTTTTTGCAATGTATGACATACTTCATTTTGAAAATAGCCGATCTACAATCTCAAAACTTTTCAGATAGCAATGTGTTTCTGAGCTTGTAGATCGGCTGCTTTCACTGGTTCAGTTTTATCTTCAACAGACAACCTCAGCCTGGTCAAAGCTATAGCACTATAGGTAGTGTTGCAGCCTGTCAATCCAAAGATTGAGGGTTCGATTCCTGTTAATGGCAATAGGTTGACACGTCCAATCAATCCATTCTGCTTCCATGTCTCTCTCTCTTCAATCTATTCCGTTTCCATGTCTCTCTCTCCGCCCTTAGATTGTCCGCAATTTTGAGCAGTTTGAAAAACACTTAAACCCAGGATTTTTCTGTTATTTGCGTGAAATGGTATCATCTGTCTGACCTCCGTTTTCACTGGATTAGGTCTGTTGGTCCAATGGCTTCTCCCTTAAACGTGTGCCTCACAACCTGAAGGTTGCCAGTTCAAGCCTCACATGATGCAGACTCATTTAAGTTAAATTGCAAAAAACATGACTGTATCAATGAATACATGTGCAAACGGTAAAGATAACATGAAATGCTTATTTGAGAGTATGTTTTTTCAATGTATGACGTACTTCATTGTGAAAATAGCCGATCTACAATCTCACAACTTTTCAGATAGCAACGTTTTGTGAGCTTGTAGATCGGCTGCTTTCACTGGTTTCGGTTTCGAGGAGACATACAATTTCTCTATTGGTAAATGGTTTGTGAACGAGTGATCTTAGTGTTAGTGAAACAGGGGCTTGGTTCATGACAGAAGGCAAAAGTTTATGATCTTCAACAGACAACTTCAGCCTGGATGAAGCTATAGCACTACAGGTAGTGTCTCAGCCTGTGAGTCTGAAGGTTGAGAGTTTGATTCCTGTCAATGGCAATAGGTTGAGCTGTCTGTTTCTCTCACTCTGTCTATCTGGCTCTGGTAGGTGGGTCATTACGGGGCCAGAGCTCTCAGCTCTGGACCTGTTTTAATGTTCCCCTCTTTTTTCTTCTCCCACTTTTGGCATACGCTTTTTACGAAACTTGGCCATATGGTAGATGGTCATGAAAAACTATCAAGAAATAATTCTCACAATCTTTCGTCAAAAGGTGGCGCTATAGCAAAATGCCAACTTTGAACAGGTACAACTCATGCCCTGTTTGACCTACAGCCATGAAACTTCAATATACATATGCGTCTACTCATGATCAACAACTTTCACACTCTGACTTTTGACCTCTGACCTTTAGATCTCCCACCATTTTGAATAATATGAAAAACAGTTAAAACCTATCTCCTCCTGGGATTTTTTAGTAATCTGCACGAAACGTTTTACACATGAACTTTGAACCTATGCCGAAAAACTGATGCAAAAGATTTTCCATAAGTGAAAAAATGAAGCTTTAATGAGCCAATGAATATTGCAGTTTTATGACAATTATTCATCTGCCCCTAACACATACATGCAGACTCACATTTCTTTTAAACTTTGCGGTAATGTTGAGGGTCATTTCAAATATCACTGAAACCAATCTTACTCCAATTGGTCAAAGGGGGGCGCTATAGCGATTTTTTGAAAATGCAAACTTTAAACAGGCAAAAGTCA